>NC_045542.1:41179955-41479955 GCF_009769535.1 Thamnophis elegans
TCGTGCTCGGGACTGCACAGTCTCTTGATACAGTTCTCTCTCTGGGAAGGCTCTGAGTTGGCAAAATCCCCCCTCCCCGTGCAAGTACACAGTCCATCACAAAACTTCATCCTTTGTTTTCTAGTAACACAAGCTCTGAAACTAAAGTTGGCAACTTTGAAAGTAACACTATGAATCTAAAGAGAAAAAAAGAGGTATGACAGCTGTCTAATGTTCCAGGAAAGTTCCTTACCACCAAAGTTTAAAGCCAGTGATGACTTGGCTTGTAAAGCTGGTAGTACAACAGGACATGACCCAGAGTTTCAACTGCTGTGGTATGAGAGGATAAAAAAAAACCAAGGAGGGTGCAGGATTAAGCTAGTCTAAGAGCAAAAGTTATAGGGACATGATGGCTCAGTGGCCAAGACACTGAGCTTGTCGATCAGAAAGGTCAACAGTTCGGCAGTTTGTATCCCCTAGCCCCACGTAACAGAGTGAGCTCCCATTACTTGTCCCAGCTTCTGCCAACCTAGCAGTTCAAAAGCATGTAAAATGCAAGTAGAAAAATAGGGACCACTTTGATGGGAAAGTAACAGCATTCTGTGCGCCTTCAGCATTTAGTCATGTCGCCCACCTGACCACGGAGATGTCTTCGGACAGTGCTGGCTCTTAGGATTTGAAATGGAGATGAGCACTGCCCCCTAGAGTCAGGAACGACTAGCACATACATGTGAGGGGAATCTTTACCATTACCTAACCTTTTTACTAAAGCCCAATAAACAGGAACACAGGTTTGGGGATATACTTTCCTTCCAATTCAAGAAAAGATAGGAGGAAAGTACATGAACGTGTCATCAGTCACACTCTAGTAGAAATTTTATGGAGTGAAAACACAATTTGTCCATACGATGTGCAAGAAATAAATATTGGCTACCATTATTGTATGGCAATGTACTTTTTTAGCATTAGGTTTTTTCATGTATTTGTTTCAGGTAAAACAAATAACATTAAATTATTTGAATGCATGCAACATTCAAATGACAATGTTATTTAACTATAGGTCACCTTGGGAATTAGCTGAGGGTTAAAATAAAGGCTTCACGTAGCAGCTGAGGATCGGGATTTTTGTTTTTGTTTTTCTTCAGGAATTATATCTCTGGTCTTGACCTGCCTGCAATATTTGCCAGCTGAAAACGGTAGCTGTGTAGGCTGGCAGAAAGGTAGGATTCTGTAGGCGATAATAGCCTGTGTGGACAAAAGAGAAAGAAGTGGCTTGGGAAGGGTTTCAACACTGGTGTGAAGTAGCCTTACTTTAGTTGGTGGATTTGGCACATACACACCGTTCTTTGCTTTCTTTGTAACTCAGAATCTCTGAAAGCTGCTATATAGCAAGTGAGGAAATGGCTGCGTATCTCATCTAACCATCAGCGTCGGCAAAACAAATATTGTTTTGTGGCCTCTCTTTTCTGCTTTCATTCTGATTACGTTTATTATTGAATTACAATGTTTGAATTGTAAATGTATTCCAACCTTGTGAATTCCCAAGATTAGGCTGCCACTGCTTAAAGCACCAAGAGCATTAGCCTTTGGCTCATCACCATGAATAAGGGTCTGCCGACATGACTTCTGGGGAATGATAAGCTGGTTCTTTCTCCCTGCAGGACTAGGCACTCTCAACACATGGAAAATATTAGGTGAGTCCTGCAATGTTGCTAAATAAAGTACACCCAAAGAAAATACAATTATTGCTCAAGTGAAAACATACCACAAGGGATTATTAAAATAGCAAGATGGTTTATATTTTAAGGGTGTCTCAGGTTCATTTTGCCCACTGCAAGACGGACACAAAGACACTTCTAAGCTAATAGCCAAAAGCTATTTAGTCAGATCTGGTTCAATAGAATGTTCAGAAGGAATCTTGTCACTAACATAGCTTATAGGCCACTTTCAAGCAGGATAGCATTATGCTAAATGACTCGAGACTCGTGTATAAATCAGTGTAACTCTACTTCTCCATAGATTGGAAAGTCCTTCTGATACAAGCACTGCATTCTTTCTTTCTTTCTTTGCTAAAGTCATAGACATATATTGTTATGAGCAAAACCTGCCTGTATTTTTGTGCAGGCCAAATCATCTGCTCCAGCTTTGTTATAAAAGCTAAGGAGAAAGAGCCATTGGAGATCAAGGCTTTGAAAGGTAGCTAGACAGGCAGGCAGGCAGGCAGGCAGGCAGGCAGACAGACAGACAATAGTGAGAGTATGAGAGAGATTCAAAGAAAAGGAGGAGTGGGAGAGGGAGAGCTTTTTAAAAAAATCAGAAGCAAATCCAACTAACCCAAAGGATCACCATGAGAAAGGAAAAACTCAAATATCTTCCCTTCTCATTTCTGTCAGGAGCTCCAATTCTTGAGCCCTTGAAAAGATGGTTACAATTGTCCTCTATACTCTAGAATTCTATGCATCAGACATCCTATTGCTTAGCAGTTTCCATACTACATTTATTATTGAGGCTGATGAAGTAAGCATAATACTTACTTTTTCTGTTTTTATTTCTGAAAATTGAAATGGTCTTAGAAGCTAATGAAACCATATAACCATCTGGGTAGTTGGTTCAAGGAGAGACTGATACATCCTTGTGGGATTGTAAAGAAAGGGTAAGAGATCGTCTCAAGATGCTTCACAGTATTAAAGGAGATAGATGAATGCAAGGAGAGGACCTTCTTTATTATTCCATGCACTTATGGCACTCCATCCCCAGGGAGGTTGAACTTTTCCCCTTCCTGGCTTTTACTATTTAATGAGTTTTACCATCTGATTTTATCATTGCTTTTATTCTTGTTATTTCATAGTGTGTGTGTGTGTGGAAATTGTGGTCTTTATTGCATTTAAAAAAAATGCTTTGTATGTTTTTGTTGTAAATTAGCCCAGGAATTACCAAGATGAAGGTTAATATAAGAATGAGGGATCATGGGAATTCAGGTTATTGAGCAGCTTAGAGTTGTAATTCACCAAACACACATAAAAAAGAGATGCTCAGTGTTGTTCTCCAAGAACTGAAATTCAAAATGTTGCTGGGATATCTGGTTCAAATGACAATTTCCCTGCCCAAAAAGCAAGGGTGATGGTTTTCCTTTGAACACTTACTTGTGGAAGTATATTATCTCCAGGATTGATTGAATAGGTTGCACACAAGAAGACAACTGGTTTGCTCCACGCATGTGCACATTTGCACCTAAAAAGGTCTGCGTATGCGCACATTAAAAAAGGGGGAAGATTACAGAAGATTGTTCTGTGCATGTGCAGAACAGAAAATCAAGATGGCGCCACTGAGGATAGAACCAGTTCAGATGCGTGTCCATCCGAGTTACTATCTACTTGGCCAAACTGGTCTGAACCAGTAGGAACCCACCTCTGGACATGGTTCATTGGTTCTCCCTCCCTCTTTTTTTATTAATTCTGGTCTGTAAACTTTAAAAACCCACCAATTAAATATAAAGAATCCAATGGCTAAATGTCATTAAAGACCCATGTTTATGCAGGTTTTGCATTTGCTATTTAAGAGTCTGGGCGAACCACACATGAGTCGCAAGTTTGTATAGGCATGTGGAGCGCACATGGATTTCATTGCATGACAATCTGTGCAGTGAATAGCTAATTGTGCAATATCCTTTGGCCAGGCCATCTCACAGGGAAAGCTTGGGCACCACCACGCAGTTCCCAAGATATTTGATGTATGGGGTGTTGAGGCTGCGGTCCCATTTGGTCTACTGCTATTCAGGAAGTTTCTGGAGCCAAACACAACCTATTCCCGTAGCTTTTTTTAATTTTACCACCATGCTTAGTCCAATTCTCCTTGCTCCAAAATCAATCTTTTCAGTTCAATTGGTCCTCCCACAGAAATTGGGCAGACTGACCAATGCAAATATGTTTGGAACACAGAGACTCACAATTCCTCTTTTTGCTGTTTTGTTGTGAGCATTTGACAAAGTGAGCGACAAAGAATTGATGCTTTTGAATTGTGGCATTGGAGAAAAGTCTTGACTTTTCATTGGACTGCAAGGAGATCCAATCAGTCGATCTAAAGGAAATCATCCTGGAAGGACAAATGCTGCAGCTGAAGCTCAAATACTTTGGTCACCAAATGAGAAGAGAGGTCTGATTGAAAAGATGTGGATGCTGAGAAGGATTGAAGGCAAAAGGAGAAGGGGAGGGCAGAGGATTAGATGGTTAGATAATGTCAGCAATGCAATGAACATGAATTTGGCCAAACTCTGGGAAATAGTGGAGGACAGGGGAGGAAACCTGGTGTGCTGTGTTCCATGAGATCAGAATCAGAATCATGACTTAATGACTGAACAACAACGTCAATCTGTGTGGATGTGAATGAGTATATTGACATTGAGTTTTTGTCCCAACATCTCATACTTTGCTATGTTCAAAGCCATTTTGTACCTTCCTGTGCCAAAGCTAATTTCTGAACAAATTAGAAATGTTGGCTCTTTCCAGAGATAAAAAGTCCTTCGAGCTGATTTCAACAGGCCCGGGGGCAAAGGCATAAACTACCCTCACCCCACTTTAGCTTCTAATGCCAGACAAGATTAGCCAACGTGAATAATTCATTGCTTTCATAATTATCATTGTTTTAATAATTCATAAGTTTCACCATTCAACATTTCCACACCTTGTATAAGCTGCTCTTTGATATTATAGGACAAGTCACTAAATATTTTTCCCCTACCTTTTTAAAGAAATGTGCAGGTTTTCCCACATTCTTATTTTTAAAGAACGGAATGGAATGAAACATTCATTTACCTGCAGCAACCAATGCAGTTGGAACATGATAAGAGCATTTTAACTGAGTGTCACAAGCATGACTAAATAAATGTTCAGGAATTTTTAATCAGACACATGGATAGCATTTTTTCCCCAGATGGACAAATCTATCAGTTTTATGTTTTCTGTCTCTCTCCCTCTCTCCCTCTCCCCTTCCCCTCTCCAAGAGAGAGAGAGAGAGAGAGAGGGAGGGAGGGAGGGAGGGAGGGAGAGAGAATTTATTTTTAATCTGATTTGTTCAAGAATTTATAAATTTTCTAAAATAAAATAAAAATAAAAACTGAATAAAATTCTCCACTGTACCTGAACATTATCTCCCATATCCTAGGACTGTCACATTTACTTGACTCCCAGAATTCCTAAGGCAGACTTCACAGCAAAGCAAACATTAAGGGGTGAGGGTGTAAAAGAAATACCCTATTCCAGTTTCAACATCCATAAAAATAGTGAATTGCTCAGGAAAGCAACATTTTTCTAGAAAGACAATGACATGAGCAAATAATTATGGGCATTATGAGAAGTAATAAGAGACGAGCTTCTTCCGCCAATGTAAATGCCATCGGCACCATGATGTGTGTTTTTTTTAATGATGTTGAGACACTGGGAATACAGAAGATTAAAAACTTTAAAGACATATATGCAGTAAAGAGGATTGCAGAGACCTGATACCTTCTATAGAAAAAGGGAATTGTATTAAGTATAGGAACAAATGTTTTAATATAAATACACATATTACTGCAACTGACAGCTGAGGGAAATGGGAACAGATGAATTTGGGAAGCTTCAAAGTTTTTATAACCCATTCTTGATGGAAAGCATCAACTTTTATTTTATTAACTCTTCTCTGCCTTTGGGAAGGTGAGGGCCCTTTCTGGTTTTCTGCCTTCTTCCTTTTTCCTTGACCTTATGAAATTGGCCTCAGGTTATTGCATCTCTTGAATTTTATGTAGCAGCTGGCTGCGATTAGAAGGATTGGAATGGATAAGTGCTTGATTAACTTTCAGCTGTTCTTGGTTTACCCACATTTGTACAGGAGAATTAATTTTTTAGTTCAGTGGAATGTTGGACATTAATGCATTCCAGACATTTTTGGGCCCACCCAAACAATAGATTCAGAGGATTCTTTTGGTTGTAGACCAAACTTTCCCCAATCTGATGCTGTCTGGATGAATTGGATTAGATTTTCATGGGTGTAGGTATGCTGGTCTTGTTGTATTCGGGTCTTTTCCCATGTAAGATTGAGATTGTCTTGGCAACTCGCCATCTTCAGGCTGGTGTTTTCTTTTGTGTTGTAACGACCTGGGTGGTGGGTGGGGTTCATTTAGGGCTGGTTTTCAGATGTCTGGTAGGTGGGAGGTATCGTCACGTTTATTCATGTTGTGGGGGTGTTTCTCTATTTCAATGGCTTCCATGATTATTATCTGGTTGAAGTGTTCTGTTTTGGAGATTACTTTGGTTCCTTCAAAATCAATTTCATGTCCTGTTGCTTTAAGGTGCTGGAAAAGGGAGGAAGTTTTTTCTTTTTTTCTGACTGCGTTCTTGTGTTCTGCGATGTGTGCATTTATTCTCCTATTAGTTTGTCCTATGTATGTGGCAGGGCAGATTTTGCATGGTATTTCATAGACTCCTTGGTTTTCTAGCTGGATTTTGTCTTTGGGGTTTCTTAAGATGTTGGCTACTTTTTGATCAGTGCTGAAGGCTGTCTTGATATTGTGTTTGTGGATAATTTTTCTGATTTTATCTGTGGTGCCTTTGATGTAAGGGAGGAGGAGGGTGATGCCATTGTCCTGTTCTGTGTCTCGGTTCTTGGGGGGTGTCTCCCTTTGGATTAGGTTGGTAATTGTTTTTCTTTGGAATCCGTTGGAGATTAATACGTTTGTGAGAGTATGTAATTCAGCCAACATCTTAAGAAACCCCAAAGACAAGATCCAGCTAGAAATGTGACTGGGGGGGGGGGTGTTCAAAAGACAGAAACTCACTTTAACAATGTCCTGCTGGAGCAGAGGGTTGGAATAGGTGACCTCCAGGTCCATTCCAGCCCTGGATTGCTGTGCTCTTTCAAGGTATCCTCTGAAGCTGTGTCTACTGCCAGGTTTGTGGTCCTTCCTCCCTCTCCTTTTTCCCTTCCTCCCTCTCTCTTTTGCAACACCCTCACCTCTTTTTAAAGCATCTTTCCCTGCCTATTCGCCCAAACTGGCAGGAAAAAAATGCTTTAAAAAAAAGGTGGGGGAGCTTCCAATGATTGCGCAGCTACCGGTTTGCAGAACCAAGGACAATTGTCCCTACTGGTTCAGCCGAACTGGGAAAATTTCACTCCTGATTAGAGCCTGTTGTTCTTAGCCTTCTTAAACTAATATTTATATTGCCCCTGGAGATAATTAACTGTTGTGACTCAGCAGTTCTGCTGAGAGTCTTTTCGGGATACAAGATTCAGTATGCAGCTGGGGCTTGTGGGAGGCAGGTTTGGAGATAAAAGGACGGATGCTGCCACGCCCTAGTTGCAGGAGTCAACATACGTTCCTTTGTGCGTGCCTTGGTTTGTATAACATTGTTTGATCATCAGTCGTGGTTTATGTAAGATTCACTTGGATAAGTGCTCTGTCTGTTTGTAACCATGTTTCATAGAGACTTTGGAAGAAGTGTTTTGCTTTCGTTTTCTTCAAATTGAGTTGCCGTAAGAAAGATTTGTTTTCATTATGTTATCTGGTCAAAGACTTGTATTTATGTTATTTTTGGGCTTGAAGCCAGTTTGAACTGTGAACTGATAAAGAAAAAGTCCTTTTAAGTTTGCCTGTCTTGCCATGTGTAAGAGCCATGAAGGGGGGACAGAACAATTAACCCACTCTTGGTTAATTGGAGGTCCGATAGGTCCAAGTCGAAGCGGGCACTTTTAACAGCATGCACCAAGGAGTATATTCGGACTTTAAGAACAGCAAAAAGAACATATATTGCCTCCTTGGTAGCGTCCGCCGAGTCCCGCCCAGCCGCCCTGTTTAGGATAACCCGCTCCCTCCTAAATAGGAGGGAGACGGGGGACTCCCTACAGGGTAAGGCTGAGGAGTATGTCCAGTTCTTGGCGGACAAAGTTGCCCGGTTTCGAGCGGACCTGGACTCCACCCCAGTAGATCCAGCCGAGACACAAGGAGAAGACTTGGCAAACCATCTCTGGGTTGAGTTTCAGGAAGTTGCCTCTGGGGATGTGGACAAGGCTATGCGAGCTGTGAGTGCCTCCACCTGCATACTGGACCCGTGTCCCTCCTGGCTGGTTGCCAACAGCAGTGAGGTGACACGAGGCTGGATCCAGGCGGTTGTTACCGCCTCTCTTCGGGAGGGGTACTTCCCCACCGCGCTTAAGACAGCGGTGGTAAGACCCCTCCTGAAGAAACCGTCCTTGGATCCAGCTGTTCTTAATAACTATCATCCAGTCTCCAACCTCCCCTTTGTGGGGAAGGTTGTTGAGAAGGTGGTGGCTCTCCAGCTTCAGCGTACCTTGGAGGAAGCTAACTATCTTGACCCCTTCCAGTCTGGCTTCAGACCCGGTTACAGCACAGAAACCGCTTTGGTCGCATTGACCGATGATCTCTGGAGAGCTAGGGATGGAGGCCATGCTTCCATCCTAGTTCTCCTGGACCTCTCAGCGGCTTTCGATACCATCGACCATGGTATCCTTCTGCGACGACTGCGGGAGATAGGGGTGGGCGGCACTGTTTTGCAGTGGTTCTCCTCCTATCTCTCGGACAGGTCGCAGTCGGTGTTGGTGGAGGGGCAGAGATCGTCCCTGAGGCCCCTAACTTATGGGGTGCCGCAGGGGTCGGTCCTATCCCCCCTACTATTTAACATTTACATGAAACCGCTGGGCGAGATCATTCGGAGGCACGGGATAAAATACCACCAATATGCGGACGATACACAGTTGTATCTGTCCGCCCCGTGCCAACTCAATGAAGCGGTGGACGTGATGAACCGGGGTCTTGAGGCCGTTGGCTGGAAAGACTGGATGAGAGCAAACAAGCTGATACTCAACCCAGACAAGACCGAGTGGCTGTTGTGTTTTCCTCCCAAAAATTTGACCAACATACCATCACTCAGGCTGGGGGGACAAAACTTACACCCCTCAGAAAGGGCCCACAACTTGGGAGTCCTCCTGGACTCACAGCTGACTTTTGACCACCATCTCTCAGCTGTGACCAGGGGGGCATTTGCCCAGGTTCGCCTGGTACGCCAGTTGCGGCCCTACCTGAATCGGGAGGCCCTCACAACAGTCACTCGAGCCCTTGTGATCTCCAGGCTGGAATACTGTAATGTGCTCTACATGGGGCTGCCCTTGAAGAGCATCCGGAGACTTCAGCTAGTCCAGAATGCAGCCGCGCGAGTGATCGTGGGCGCACCACGGTTCGCCCACATAACACCGATCCTCCGTGAGCTGCACTGGCTACCTGTCGATCTCCGGGCACACTTCAAGGTCCTACTCACCACCTATAAAGTGCTCCATGGTAGTGGATCTGGCTATTTGAGAGACCGCCTCCTGCCAATTACCTCCCTGCGTCCCATCAGATCGCATAGAGTTGGCCTCCTCCGTATTCCATCCGCCAGTCAGTGCCGACTGGCGATTACTTGGAGGAGAGCCTTCTCTGTTGCGGCTCCGACACTATGGAACAATCTCCCCGTGAAGATTCGTACCCTCACCACCGTCCAGGCCTTCCGCACAGCCCTCAAGAACTGGCTAGCCCGTCAGGCCTGGGGATAAGTCTATTTTCGCCCCCCCCCCCCCCGAATGCTGAGTGAATGTTGAGTTTTACTGTTTAATTTACTTTTGTTCACATTTCTTTTTGTATTGTCCTACACTCCCTTTCCTTTTTGATTGTAAGCCGCCCTGAGTCCCCTCAGGGAAAAGGGCGGCCTATAAATGTCCAATAAATATAAATATAAAAATATAAATATAAATACTCTTTGTGACTTAAAAAATATCTTCTCTGTATGCCCTTTTTCTGTAGCACCTAAGATTCAGTTCCTGTGACATTTATTGTGGAGCAGGTAAATCCCAATCAATCTTACTCTGAAGTCAGATACTACAACTGGGCAGATACAAATGAAGTCAAGAGGTCTGGATTTTTAATACTTCCAACAAATTGTAGTTTCCTCAGCTCCAATTTGAATCCTTCTTCTGCAGATGCTTGAGAACTGTCCTTTGTTGTATCTGGTTATTGTACAGGTCACTTGACTATCTAGCCCAGAGGTGTCAAACTGGTGGCCCGCGGGCCAGAGGCCTCACATGCAGAGCTCTGCAAAGGGGAAAAAAATGTTGTGATACATCATATGACAGCAATGTAACTCAGCGAGTTTGACACCCGTGATCTAGTCTTTTGTGGCCTGCAATAAGATGTGGGTTTCACTCTTTCATATCAAACACTGGATTCAGTGAAATTTACTTCTTGACTAAATATGTGTTTTCCACTAATTAATAATTTGTTATAACAGTGCTTTGCAGAACAAGGTATAATATGGAGATTACAGGTAGTCCTCAATTTACGACCACAATGGAGCCCAAAATTTATGTTGCTAAGTAAGACAGTTGTTAAGTGAACTTTATGTTCTTTCTTGCCACAGTTGTTAAGAGAATTACTGCAGTTATTAAGTTAGTAACATGGTTGTGAATCTGGCTTCCCCATTGACTTTGCTTGTCAGAAGTCACAAAAGGTGTTCGCATGACACTAGGATACTGCAATGGTCATAAGTATGAACCAGTCGCCAAACATCTGAATGTTGATCACATGACCAAGGGGATGTTGCAACGGTTGTAAGTGTGAAGAACGATCAGAAGCAGTGGTGGGTGACGACCGGTACGCCCTGGTATAGGCGTACCGGTGCCTGCCAGGAGCACCAGGTACTGTTCCGGTGCAGTGCTCCGGAGGGCCCACGCGCCCTCCCATACTCCTTTGAGGTTTTCGGGGCTTCTGCACCCACACATGGAGCGTACGGCACCTGCGCGATGCTCCGCTGAGCAGCTGGAGTGTCGCGGAGATGTTGTGGAGCATTGCAGGTGGTAAGTACGCACGCACATGCTGCGCGTGTGTGCACTCGTGCTACACACGTTCATGTGGTGGACTGTGCACTGTACTGGTTGCAATGGATCCAGAACCACTGGTCATAAGTCACTTTGTTCAGTTCTATTGTAACTTTGAATGGACTCTAAACAAATTGTTGTAAGCCAAGGAATACCTGTACTACATGATGATGATGAAAATGAAGATGATGAAGAAGAACAGGAGGAGGAGGAGGAGGAGGAAGAGGAGGAAGAAGAGGAGGAAGAAGAAGAGATGAAGTGTGGCTGATGCACCTTAATAGGCTTTTTTTACTTTACAAATAGCAGCTTCTGAACAGCCACTATGCAGATGTCAGCCCATCGTTTATTATGGTCTCTCCTTTCTGGTACATCATTTTAATTGAAAATTTGGCATATTAATTTTATTGAAAGTTTGGTATATTAATTTTATTGAAAGTTTGATATATTAATTTTTATTAAAACATTTAAATAAGAAGATAAAAGTTAACACCAATTAGTATAAAGTAAGGAAAGAAAAAGCTAAAGAAAGAAATCAAAGAAAAAGGAAAAAAGTTGCAAGAAAAAAGTTGAAGAAAAAATAGAAAAGAAAAAATATATTAAAACACGACTTCTGATATTCTTCTCAGCAGTTATAAATACAAATGCATTTTAACTTCTCTCTCTAACATTACATCATATTACTCTTCTTTCTTTAATCTATCTTGGCTAATCTTCAAAACTGTAAATCACAGATTCATTTCTTTTCATTTTTACAGAAAAAGTTCCTAAGATATCCCAGTCAACAATAAATGTCAAAGAAATCAATTAATCAATTTCAGCAAACTCTGACAATTTCACCAACCATTCTTCCAGAGTGGGTAGTGTTGAATCTTTCCCCATATTGGCACAATCATGTATTGAAATAATCTTCCATGAATTTTTCTTAATATTTTTCATTAAACCTAAAGAAAACTTCCATTACCTTCCCTTATTATAGTCAATGTCCAGAAATAAACTTAAGATAAAAAGCAATATCTACGATGTCTGGGCAATCAAGAAGTTGAAATACAGAGGGCATAAGTTGGGGGGCATTGCTACGTAGGAGAATGCTATACAGGTTCCTCAGAATTTAAATCAGTTTCCCCCAAATCAATAGCGTAGTCAAATATACACGTTCCTGTCAGTGGTGGGTTTCAAAATTTTTAAAAACCTCTTCTATAGGTGTGACCTTTGTGGGAGTGGCTTGGCAGCCATTTTACTGGGTGGGAGTGGCTTGGCAGTCATGTGTCTGGGTGGGCGTGGTCAATGTGGTGAAACTCACTTAACAACGCTCTTGCTTAGCAACCAAAATGTTGGCTCAGAAACTCTGGCATTTGAAGCACACAAGTCTTAAAGCTGTCAAGTTACAAGACCCTTGCATCCCTAATACTTTAGAAAAAAAATCCCAAGGATGTTCAAACTTGACAGCTTTAAGGTTTAGATAGGACTCCTGGAGCTGGCAGGGTGATTGGTGAGCCAGCCAATCAGTGAGCGGCTGGCAGGGCAAGCGTGGTGCAGACAGGCGGGGGGAGGGAGCTGGAACCGGTTCTAAACGGCACGGTAGATTTGTGGAACTTCTTCTATAGAAGAAGTTAGAACTGGCAGGAACCCACCTCTAGTTCCTGTTAATTTTAAACCTGGTGGTTTGAGAGAAATTCTATTTTTCTCCATTATATCTTTTGTAGTAGGATAATTGCAGATGTAACAATACCTATAGTTGTCATTCAAATTTTTTCTAGATTTTTCCAGGACATTCATGTACCTGAGATTAAGATAAATTGCACTTTTTTCTACTCTATGGTTTTAGGTTTTTTTTTCTTTTGTTTGTTTGGATTGTTGTGTATGATCATTCATATTATGTTCAGTATCATGTATTCGCTTTTCTACAATCAGTAGAAATAGAATAAGCCAGGCCAGAGATGATATCCTGTGTGCCTTCAAACTTTTTCCTCATTTTCTGCAGGATTAACATTATAAATAACTTTCCTACCCAAACAATGAAATGCAAAATAGTTACTATGCAGACAGCCATGTCTGGCTTCATGGTTGCTAATAATGCCATGTGTTTAGTTCAGCTTGACTTCCATCCTTGCTTTAGCATAGCAACAAGGCAGACCTCATGTGGTGTGATTTATAATATATCACAACCTGAGACAATCTTCTAGTGGTTATCGCTTTTATTGACATCTTTCTCATTGTATATTGGTTGCTGAACCCATCAGAAACAGGAGAAAATGCTACACAGATGCTTTCACAAAAGTCCATAACAATAATAATTAATAGGAACGTAACAGTGCTGGTCTCTTCAGATCAAACATGAACATTTAAAAATAATGATTGAAGAACATCCATATATATCTGTACCTATATTTAAGGGCTGGGTGGTCTGCTTAATTTTATGTATTTGGCAGGAATGGATTAGACTGTGTCAAGAGGAGAGGCCAAGTTAACAGGGAACTGCTAGGATCCTGTGATGACCCGGGGTGTGACAAGAAAGCAACGCAGCCAGAGAACAGATCTAACTTCCCTTTATTGCTTCAACTTTGCCCCCAGATGTATCCACATTTACTACAAGTCCTGGAGCAAAACTTTTTCACACACCTTCAGCAGCCTCTGGTTGCAAGTAGTCCAATAAGCCAGGTTAGCCAAACAGCAACCAGGGCCAGCAGTCCAGTAAGCCAGGTTAGCCAAACAGTAACCAGAGCAAGAAGTTCAGCAAAGAAGGCAAACCGGGCAAACCCTACAAGATTGAGCACAGTAATCTCCAGGCATCGGCAAGTCTACATGAGGCTCCACAGATTCAATGCTTGTTCCCAGCAAATGCCTCTTCCACTGGCACCTCCTTATATTTCAGTCCCCAGGTGTGCCTTGTGAAGGGGGGGGCAAGGCACTGTCCTCCCTCATAGCTGGCTCAGTCTGAGTTGTTCTTGCCTTCTCTCTTCTCTCCATGCTCTAGGATCAGGAGGGGTAGTCCTTGCTCTTCGCCTGAGCTCTGTCTCCCCTGATCCTCCCTGTCTGCAAGTCTTTCTAATCCTGAAAAGCCCTGGCCAGACTGAACTCTGCCCTTCCCCAGTTTCCTCCAAAGCCAATGGAGCCGCTCTCTCAATCTCTGTTGGCTCTTGTTCCAACTCATCTTCCCCCACAGATTCAGACCCCAACGGGGGCATGACAGACCCCTTTTAGTATGCCAAGAAAGATGGATTGCATCTTGCATCACGTGCATTGTAAGAGTTATGGGCTTCATGGCTAACCTTTATTTCTGTAGCCACTGTTGATTGGCAGGGAATTTGATTAGGTTGCCCTGTAGGTTTGGAGTATAAACTCCAGAAATATCAATAGTACCAATAGAGGAGATTCTAGAAGAGTAAATATCAAGGAATATTTATGTGTTTCTTTATCCATTCAATTTATATTTTTCTATATTTGGCACAGCTTAATAGTTGATAACATACAAAATTTAACAAATTGTACAATTTAAATTAAAATCTAGGCTAAAGCTAATTAAAAATTAAATGTCTCTGGTGTATAGACCAGTCTATCATGATTAATTTGAATTCTTTTTGAAAGTAATATTTTATATAAAATGTTTTCTTCAAATAAAAGGAGGACCAGGAAAAACTGTCTTTATAGCGAGGGTAGGGTTCAAGGTGCAGATTCTGTAACCCCCTTCAACCAATAGGGTAGATGGCCTAAGAAAGTAAATCTTTAGGAACAGAAATCTCCATTCCAGCAAAATCTTTCTTCCACTCAGAAAAATATACAATTCTGTTTCAGCCATATTTGTCCATTACCCTTGAAAAGACAAATGCAACATTTCAACCAGTTATGAACAGGGAAAAGCAATGGCCTTGTATAAGACACCATGGGCCAGGTGGACTGGGCTGGTAGAGTTATATCAAGCTCCAGCCACCCAACTCTGTAATGACTCTAATTCTGTTACAGCAATAAGTTTTATATTGCAAAGTTCTGGAAAAGGACTAAAGCTTTTCATTCAAGACACTGAATCCTTTTGATGCTGACAAGGTACTACAGGGCTGCTAGGAAAGCAAATTCTATTTTCTAAACATAGCTGTATAGTCATCAAAGTTCTAAAACAGTTTTTTAAAGTATCAAATTGCTCCCAACATGATTCATCATTTGCGAGTGTAATAGCCTCTTAAGTCCTCGGACTTACGAATGACAGCTCGGCAGCAGCCAGGCGCGCCTTAGCCAATCAGGCGCGCCTGCGAGTTGCCGGGCTGTCATACGCGAGGCTATTGGCTCATCCGTCTGACAGCTCCATATAAAAAGCACCAGTCGCCCCTTACCATCTGGCCAGCAATGGCCGTGCGGAAAGGGCGGTCCGATCGGCCAAGGAGGCTTTGGGCCGCATGAACCGAGGCAACTGGCAGGCAAGGGTGGACGCTTACCTAATGGCACAGCACTCCACACCTTGCCCCCTAACACAGCAAAGCCCCGCGGAGCTGCTGATAGGTCGTCGTCTGCAGACCACCCTGGATAGACTACACCCCCTCTATTCAGGAATTCAGCCTGGCAACCTGGGGTCTCCCTCCCATTCCTTCCTTCCCAGGGACACTGTATGGGCTCTCAACTACTCTGGGGATCCTCGGTGGGTGCCAGCCACCATCACCGAGGTAACAGGACCCGTCTCCTACATGGCCCGACTATCCGATGGCACCGAGTGCGGCGGCACCTGGATCAATTAAAAAGCCGCCACAACCCGGACGATCCAGCTCAACCCGACCCGCAGAGGCTGGCCATCGACGCCTCGCAACCGGCCCCAGTTCCGCAACAGTGGACGCAATCCAACCATCCGATGGCCTTTTCACATTCAGGCCAGCCTACCAGGGCCTCAGGGTCAATTCCGCCCTTCGTTGGCCCTTCTTCCACCTCTCTGACCGAGCCTGCAATGCCCGTTCCCAACCAGTTAGGCCTCCTTCGGCCCAGCCTTCCCCAGCCCCAGGCTGCCTACTGGCCAGATCCAAATTCGCCACCATCCTCGGCCGCGCTCCCTTCGCCCAGCCTACCTCATCCTTGGGTTCCGCCTTCCCAGCTAGGCCGCTCCTGTGACATCACCTGGAGCTCCACTCCCCACAGGGAGGAGCTCTTACAGGGACATCCTCACCAGTCGACGCCTGCAGTCCAACTGAGGTGTTCAGGGCATGTCCGCCATTCCCCCGCCTACTTACGTGACTACGCCTGCGCCATTTCTGACGCATGCGCATCGCTGGGGGTGGAGGAGTGTAATAGCCTCGTAAGTCCTCAGACTTACGAATGACAGCTCGGCAGCAGCCAGGTGCGCCTTAGCCAATCAGGCGTGCCTGCGAGTTGCCGGGCTGTCATACGCGAGGCTATTGGCTCATCCGTCTGACAGCTCCATATAAAAAGCTGTCAGACGGAGGAGAGGTGCCGGTCTACCTTCAGTAACTGTTCTTGCCTGTAATAAAGAGTTTCTTACAGTTACCTCAGACGCCTCTGCTTTTCCTTCCGCCGATCTAACAGCTACCTTTACTCTTTACAAAGCCATCTCTTTAAATGTCATATGACAGCTTGTGTGTGAGAAAAGAAGAGAGGACATATGAGCCACAATTAGACAAAGACAGAGATAGAAATAGATAGATGATAGACTGTCAGACAGATGATCAATCGATCGATTGATCGATTGATCGATAGATAGTTAGGCAGGCAGGCAGGCAGGCAGGCAGAAAGACAGACAGACATAGGGGCAATATGTAACACTTAGCATGAATTTAGCTTTGAAGTTGCTTGACGAACTTGACCGACCATATGAGCTTCTGATAAGAACAATAAATCTGGTCCCAAACACAGCTTTTTGCATGCATTTTTATGAAGCAAAATAATAAATAACAAGTTGGCTGCTGGTTGCCCTAGAGGAGACCCATAACTTAATTCTGGAGCTGATAACAACGGCTTCTCTTGATTAAATTGAGCTTGGCACTTTCAGCGCAATGGAAGGCTCAGGATGGAAGCAGAACTCCATAGGAACTTTTTATAATCGATGCAATTTTATGTGGCTCTACACACACATTTATTTTACAGCATTCAATCAATTATTCCCTGGTAGATGCTTAGGATCATGGCCAAATGTCAGTCCAAGTATCAAAAGTGGTCTTTTGATTGTTTAGAGCTTGCCTCAGGCTCCTTCTCTTTCTTCCTCCTCGTGCATACAAACCAGGTTTTAAAAGACGGCTTTTAAGAAGTTCTGAGCAAACATAATATTTGCTCTGATTAGAAAAAAAAATCAACTCCCAGTCCCCTCCAAAATAAATAAGAGATCTTCACATCATCATTCTTCATTTAGGAGTGTCGGAAGTAAAGTCCCTGGAAAATAGCCTTGGAGACTGCACCGGGATGACCCTTTAACCTCTGCAGGCATGGAGGATCAGTTTGCTGCGGTATTTTACCAATTAATTTTGTGTCTAAAGAAACCAGACTTTGGCGATTTGCATCACATCACAATAATAATCTGGCAAAGCTGGAAGAGCGACATGCACAAACCTCCTTAGAAGGAAGAGTCATAGGGTACCACGAAAGCAATTTTCTCAAACCAGAAGTTGAACTAAGTTTCTTTTTCTTCCTGGTCCTGGGTGATGTTACAGGAAATGGTCAAGTGCAGGTGTTCGTCATAATGTCCCTAGATCCCTCTTGTAGTCCTTTGGTAAGGAGGAAGAATATTCTACACATTCAACAAAACATCAACCCAAAATATTGCACAGTACAGATAATGCCAAGGTAATATTACACATTGTTAAGCCCTGCTATATTGTTCAGTGTGTCTTGTAACAATCTAACCACTGTGACTTATTCAACAAACTGTGTCATGCAGGGATGTCAAACTCAATTTTATTGAGGGCTGTATCAGGGTTGTGTTTGACTTCAGGGGGCCAGGGTGGGCCTGGCCAGCTTGATGTCACTCCTGTTAGGGGCACTTGTGGTGGCCCGAGTGCTCTGCCAATGAAAACGAACTCCATTTTTGGCTGCAATGGCATCCTGCAATGTTCTGCCAGTGAAAAAGGAGCTTAGGAGGGCTGCCCGCAGCCCTTCCGAGCTTCATGTTTGCTGGCAGAGGCACCGTGAGCCAGATCTAAGCACCCTGAGGAGCAGATCCGGTCCCCGGACCTTGAGTTTGACTCTTCTGGTATAGAGGGTAGAACAAGGTTTTGGTTCCTCTTCCTCTAATCTTCAGATATTTTAAAAGTTGTTATTTCTGCCAGGAATGTTTGATCAGATTGGACCTCTGCTCTCAGTCTTCTTCAAAATGCCCCAAGGCTGATTATAGGGTGATGATATTGATCCCTTATTCCAGGAATCCCTGAGAAATTAAGCATAATGGTGGCTTCATGAATCTATGTAAGTTGTTTATAGATCCAAGTACTGGATCTGTAAAATTGCATTCAATTGCTGAATGCAATTTTAAATAGAACCCATAATTCCTCTGCTTTGCAAGATGCCAAATGTCCCTGAAGAGTGTTCGAAGACTACAGCTGGTTCAGAACGCAGCTGCGCGAGCAATATGGGGTGTATCTAGATACACCCATGTTATACCTATCCTCCGCGAGATGCACTGGCTCCCCATTGGTCTCCGGACGCGCTTCAAGGTGCTAGTCGTTACTTTTATAGCCCTACATGGTTTAGGACCTGGCTACTTGAGAGACCGCCTCCTGCCACTTACCTCCCAACGACCAACAAGATCACACAGGTTGGGCCTCCTCCGGGTGCTGTCAACTGGACAATGCCGGCTGGCGGCCCCCCGGGGGAGGGCCTTCTCTGTTGCTGCGCCGGCCCTGTGGAACGATCTCCCCATAGAGATCCGGACCCTTACCACTCTCCCAGCCTTCCGTAAAGCAGTCAAGACCTGGATGTTCCAGCAGGCCTGGGACTGTTGATTGATATCCAGCCCCGCTTAGATGGAATGGATGATGTGGCATTTTAATGTTGTATTTTCTATTTTAAAATTTTAAATGTTTCTTTGTCTTGTTGTGAGCCGCCCAGAGTCCCAATGGGAGTGGGCGGCATACAAATTTTATTAAATTCCAAATTCCAAAATGTATCGTGTAACATAGCTATCATAGAACACATATGCTGGTATACCTTTAGTTGTGCACATACATTTTACCTTAGAAGCAGGCTGGGTTTAGTAATCATGGTGATGGACAATGTTTAAAGTATGGGTTTATGTGTCAGGGGTGAGAGAGAGAGGGAGAGAAGGAGGGAAGGAGAGAGGGAGGAAGGAGGAAGGAGAGAGGGATGAATTTGTTCCAGTGCACAATTTTTCCCTTCAGGGTTCCAGAATGCTGGAATACAGAACCTGAACAGAAATCTGACATTAAATTTGGGTGAAATTTTCAGAATGTCTGTGTCATTAGATCTCTACAAACTATGTTAAAACAGAAAATTAAAGGACAAGGAAAGATATACATTACCATTTAGGGTTTCTTTTCTTTTCTATGTGATAATTTTTCCCAAAGACAAATCCCACTTTAAAGAGACCTACTGTATACTCATATATACATATAAATATGAACACACAGACACACAGACACACAGACACACAGACACACAGACATAGAGAGAGAGAGAGAGAGAGAGATAGAGAGATAGAGAGAGAGAGAGAGAGAGAGAGAGAGAGAGAGAGAGAGAGAGAGACATTCATACTATAGGGAATTATGAACCATTTCAAAAAAGTAAATAATGTGAAAATACTGTAAATTATTTTTAAACAAATACACAATACAATCCTATTGATGCTAATACAAAAAGAATGGGACTTTATTATAATAGAGTTTAAATGGGGTTTAATTTTATGTTGATTTCATATATACGTTTGCAATCCAAATCAATTAGAATTTATGCAGAACTCCTTAGGTATACGAATGCAGTCTCTCCAATTTCATTTTTCAATTGTTTTCAGACTATAATTATGAAATTGACTAGAGATCCTAAATGTTGTAGCCCCAATACTTTGGTGTTATGTTAGAAAGTTTATTTTAATGAATTATTAAAGAACAAGATGTTTTTGGTTATGGACCAGAAACCAGTTCAATTCACAACATGTTGCTCTTTTGCCAAATTCTTCCTCTGGATTAATGGATTGGCTTAAACTATTTCTGAATTTATAAATTTGTCTTTTTGTGGTAAAGCAGAGGTGTAGATATTTGAAATTCATCCTTCCACACAGCCTATTCTGTGGTTAGCATTTCTGTTCAAACATAGAAGTGGATTTATAAAATGAACTCACCGTGTAAAAATGACAGGGATTTGTTGCCCTCTGCTACTATTTCTCGCTTAAAAATAGAACAGAACAGAACATAATAGAATAGAATAACAGAATTGGAAGGGACCTTGGAGGTCTTCTAGTCCAACTCTCTGCTCAGCCAGGAAACCCTATACCATTTCAGACAAATGGTTGTCCAATCTCTTCTTAATACTTCCAGTGTTGGCGCCCCCACAACTTCTGAAGGCAAGTTGTTCCACTGATTAATTGTTCTTACTGTCAGGAAATTTCTTCTTCTGATTATATAAATGATTATATAAATTTACCTGCAGAAATGCCATTAATAATTTGATTTTAATAAAATTAAAACAAACAATCACTCAGTCTTCTTCCTAGCAATTTTGAGTGTAGCCAGAAACAGTTTTTGTGAGACTAATGGAGTTGCTAAGTTATCATCACAGAGTTTTTATTAACCTGAGATTAAAGAAGTCCATGATGCCTAAAATAACATCATAGATTGTACATTGAGCAAAAGGTTGGATTTCATATTTTCCAAAATCCTTTTCAACTCTCAAACTATTAAAATCTTAAAATACCATTCAACTTGCCATTGAACCAGTCTCTGAAATTTATTTAGATGAAGAATCCCAAAATGTCGAGCCAAATTCAAGAATATATACCTTACTTACGACACATACAGTTGCATAGAATATCTTCAGAGTAAGGTGGGTGGCTTATAACTTTATAAATAAAAACATAAACAAATATATGAGAGTGGAGAATTGTAATGAATCATTAAGATTAGGTTTGCTAACATATTTAATCTACATCTGAGTGCAAGACATCCCCATTAATGATATGCTTTTAATGGAGTATAAAGACTTACTGCAAATGTTGATAGAATTGACACTTAAGAGTAAGATAGGCATCCTCTTAATTTGACAAATAAATAATACATATATCAGCATGCATATGAGGAAATTCAAACAGATAAATTAAAAATGAAATATCAAAAGATAATTTTTTTGCTTAGATTGTTTGGGAAGCAGAGAGGGAGTAGGAGAGCATTTGACTTTGGAAGAATATTTCTAAACTGGACCAGATGAATTTTCAAATTAACAAGGCATGCATTTAAATACATCAAGGCTCAAACAAACACTGGGAAACTGGAAGGGTAAAAAGTCACTGCCTCTCCTTGTCTTACTGTCTTCTTCTTCTTCTTCTTCTTCTTCTTCTTCTTCTTCTTCTTCTTCTTCTTCTTCTTCTTCTTCTTCTTCTTCTTCTTCTTCTTTTGGCTGCTGTGTTGAGAGACACAAAATAAAATGGAGCAACATGACCTGTCTGAGTTTTATTCAAATCAGCCAATTAAAACATCAAGTTGAAATGTCAGCGAACATGCTATGGTCACTCAGGAATTATAGCAGGAAGGCATCTGTCTGTCTTCACCACAAAAGCATGATTTCTTTTTTTACAAAAAAAAAATAAAAAAATCCACTTCTGCAAAAACTATGACATGACATTACAGCCATGAAAAACACTCACTGAAATGTACCTTGACTGAAGGGCAGCTGTCATCACCAGTGGCTTTCTTATAAAATCAGATTGAACTAAAGTCAGATTTTTCATTTCTAAAATGATGTTAAATGCAAAGAGGAAATTGTTGATCAAGTCCAGAAGAACTCTTAGTTTGCATTCTGAAAAATCACCACTTTGGTCCTGGAATTTCTAATTAAATATGTCTCGGGTAGAAAAGGAAAACTTTATGTAAGCGATCTTGAAGAACCTCTGTTAGAGGCTTGAGACCAAGTGGATAGTTGTCTAACTTCAAACAAGGCATTTTTCCACGTATTTTTTTCAATATGTTTATTTATGTTTTATAGGATTCAGAAGCCAATTGCCCTCCAGGTGTTGTTAATATACAATCTCCATCTTCATACCCAAAGATTATCTTTACTGGTTGAGACTTATGGAGATGACAATTTTCAGTGAGTTTCATATGCACAATTAAGAGAAAGATTTAATATAGATTAAAAAAAGGTAACTGGAATTGAAGAACCCAACACGAAATTTGAAACTGAGGTATATACAAATGATGAACATGTGATTGCAAAAATATATAAACTTTGTTAACATCTTTAACTTGTTCTTTTTCTGTTTCAAAAGATTGCACGATAAAATGGGCTAAGAAATTGGATTATAACATATAAATGGGAGAGAATGTGGGGGGATTGAAATTCACACTGTATCATAATGTAAGACTGAAGTTTTATAAAGCATCCTTGGTATATGTCACCAGAGAAATGAACTAAGTTGCATAAAGGTAGCTCTGGTCAATGTTGAAAATATGAAAAACTTGGACATTTCATAATGCATAATGGACTTGTAAAAAAGAAAAAAAGAAAAAGAAAAATATACATGTGTTGATTGAAATAATTTTAAATGGAAATACTAACATGAAGCCAGAAGTTTTCTCACTAGGACGTATAGACAATTATTTAAAGAATACTTACAGTATAAAGGATTTATTTGATATATGGAAAGTGTAGCAAGATTATTATATGCACAACAGTTGAAAAATACTAACATACCCATAATGGAGGAATAGACTGTAAAGATGACAAAATTAGCAGAAATGGGGAAAAAAATGACCATTAAATGCTCTTGTTCTTGTTCCTATTTAAACAGGTTATTGTTTCTTAAATAGAAACTGTCATAACTTTTGAAAAAATGTTACTTGCTACAGTAAATCTATTTAAGTTATGTTTAACCATACTGTACATGAATTTTAATTGAATCTGTGACAGTGGTGGAATGAAAGAATAAATCAAAAATAATAATTTTCTCAAGTTTTTACTACAGCATGTCTTGCTTTTTTCCCCTGGATATGTATGCCATTCTAGATTTTAAAAAAAAATATTGACACACACACACAGATGTATATGTGTTTATGTTTGTGTGTATGTATGTGTGTATAATATCAATGAAATAATATCAAGGATTCTGTCATAGTTCTGTAGTGTTGCAGAATCTAATTATCTCTTCTTGATCTATCTTTTCCATGTACTGGTGTAAGGAGCAATTTGTAGGCGGGGGGGACAGAGAGGAGGGAAATGATGAGACATCCATTGGGACCTTATAACACAAACTCTGCCCTGCTGTTGCCATTCTGGTGCCATAATGGTTAGGACCTGTGCAATGGGAATTGTAATTATAAAAGATGGTGCAAAGCAACTAGTGAGACATGCTACAACGCTGCCCAAGTGACACAGCACAGCAGCAGTTCCTTTGCTTTTCTTACTATAGACTGTTGACGCTGATGCATGTTTGTTGTCTGCTAAGTAGTAGATTGGTACAAGCTGGACCTACTATTACTAGCTGCATAGGCACAGATGCATCTGCTGGAGCATCATCACCATAAGCTAAACCACCAGTTGCCTTCCATGAACTTGCAACTTACAGATACAGATTAACAGACTTGGTAAGTCATCTAGTCCAACCCTCACCCAAGCAGACCATACACCATTTCTAACAGATGGCAGTCCAGGCTCTTCCTGAAAACTTCCAGTGGTGAAGGCAAGTTGTTTCATTGGTTGATTGCTCTCACTGTCAGAAAATTTCTCCTTATTTCCAGGTTGAATCTCTCCTTGTTCCGTTTCCATCCATCCATTCCTTGTCTGTACAGCCCAGCATAGTGCATATAACTAATGGCTTGGTCTGATCCTTCCAAATGTCATGGCAGAATTCAAGGAGTGGCAGGAAGGTGATGCTGAAAAGAACAAAAACAAACACAAACAAATGTGTTGTGCCAGATTTGGACAGTGAGGACAGTGAGGAGGTTGGGGAGGAACATGGGCCAGTCCCGGAGTATGGGGAAGGCTCTGATGAGGGATCTGTGTCGGAGGCAGAGAGAAGGCCAGAGCCGTATGCCAGTTGTCAGCTGCCTTCAGAGTCAGACATCAGTGAGGCAGGCGAACAGCTGGAGCCTGTTCCCAGTGTGCACATGCACAGAGTTGCCAGATGAAGGGAACAGCTAAAGAACAAGGGTCGACTTGGGAGTAAGGCCACAGGTGGATGATGAATGGCTCCTCCCAGAGGAAATAAAAGAGGAGCGAAAGGGGAGTGGAGTTTGCAGGAGACAATTAGTTCACTTAATTGGTTCGTGATTCTCAGAGACTCCTTGCCAAGTTTTGCAGATATGGGCCTGTCAGCTCTCCAAGCCAGATAAGGTCTGTGATAGTAAATCACAGAAAGTCTTTGCTGGATGTGATTGAGCAGAATTCACAGTAAATTAATAAAAGGGGTTTTTGTCGGGATCAGGAGTTTGCTTCATGCTCCTGGGAAGCTTAGGTCAGAACATAGTATGTTGGGAAGCTATTAAGGACAAATGTAACAGTTAATGGTTAAGATGTGGAAGAAAGTGGAGAGCATGGTAGCTTGAATTGCATCTGGGCTAGTGGTGAAGGAACCAGGCTAAAACCAGGAGATTGTGAGTTCTAATCCCATGAAAGTTAAAAGAAACTGTTTTAATGTTTGGTCTAGATACCTTTGTATTTACTAAACAGCTACATTTTCTTACACAAAGCATTGATGTGTTTTATTTTCCTAAAATATGTACAGTGTAGACATGTAAAATACATGAATGGCTGCTCGGTTAGAAAAGTATTACAACTTACCTGTATGATGTCTATGGAAATGTTGAATCATCCAGGTCATGGTTGTCCCAAAGATGCTTTTCCAAAAGGCAATTGGACTTTCTTCTCAAGAAGAAACTTACTTTATTCTCAAGAAAGTCCAGTTACCTTTTGAGAAAGCACCTTTGGGATTACCTACATAATATTAGCTAACATCTTTCAGAAGCCATTAATGATGTGTTATTTGTCTGAAAATGGGGACAGATAAAAATTCTAAATGCTATAATATTCAAGACTGCAGTGGGTAAACACAGCAAAAGCGGCGGTGTTTATTTAACACCCTCTTACTTCAGTTATTCCATGCAAATTATTTTTATAATATTCGTCAGACTTCAGCTTAATTGTGTTTTATGCATAGCTAGTTGAAGCTGGCTGGCTGCTGAGCACTGAGAAATAGATTCAGTGCTCATAGAAATAGAATACGCTTGGTATCTGGCTTTGGAGGATAAACCTCATGTCGCGTGGGTGGCTTAGTAAAGGAATAATAGTGATTTATCCTGTTTCACAGACTGTATTTTCATTTGGCTATATAAGGAGAACACAAATATATACATACACCGGTACAGTATATGTCCATTAAAGCATGTGATGAATGTTCTTGATGAAAGCCCACTTAAAGGATTCTGAATTCAAAACTATAGGACGGAAAGGTACTTTACTCCTTAAAAAAAAATAGTGACTATGTCTGTAGAGGGTGCTAAAGATCTTTACAGCTCATCCCACTGAAGAAAAAGGAGCAAGCTACTTCTGGCATTTACAAAACAACAACAACAACAACACACACATGCACATTTCTTCTGGCATGAGTGAGGAGTCATAAAAACAATTTATTGTTTCATAATCACACTGTTGCGTAATGAACTTATAGTTCCCCCCTCAACATTTTCACTACTTCAAAGAGAATAGAAGCATCTTAGATTCTTTCAGTTTTAATTTATTTTCTGACTGTTTACATATGAGGCCTACACAATCCAATAGCATTTTCGAAGTAAAGTAAAATTCTGCTACTAGAGTCAAGAAAGCTTTCGACAATCTTAAATAATTTTTGGTTCGTTTTCTTTGTTTACACATCACGGCATGTGGACATGGACATGGTTGATTTCAGCCATAGTTTGAAGCTTTGGTGACAGTATCGTAGGTATTTGGAGGTAAGAGACTTAATTTTGTTGATTATATTTATTTAGTGGCAAACTTTGTGTACAATAAGTGTCTGTAGGTATTTAAGTATAAATAGAAGACTTGCTTGTGCCTTCACAGCTTGCCATAGAAAATGGCAACTAATACAGTCCATTTCCCAATGCTTATCTCTCTATAAATATAATATTACTGAACCAAGAGCAGCTAGCTAATAAGGTTCTGGTAATTTAATACCCATTTTGAGCTAGTAGGAGTGTTGGTGACAATTCCAAGATGGTTTTGTTTGGACTTGTGTTTAAATAGTAATCCATTAAAAACAACATGAAAGAAATAATCCATCCAAAACTTTAAAAATTAAAGCATGTCTAAATCCAGGTTCCAAGTTCTCCATAAGAATCACAGTTACGCTCAGCAAATGAAGAAAAAAAAACCCTGATGTAATTGAGTTTATAAAAGTAAGTTTGTTTTTTTAAAGAAAAGGTACCACATGTTCCTTTCAGGATGCAAGCCAAACAATTGCTATTACATTTAAATCACGTTCTGACACAAGGCTGTAGCAGTAAACCTGTTGGAAAGAAACAGAAGTCTTGTTGCGGAATTCAACTCCATTAAGAAAGGCCCCCGTGTGTTTGAACTTATCATTCCCCATTTGCTCCAAGATGTTTTTCTTAGCTCCTTTTGCGGGAAAACAAAATATTCCTTTTTCCACCCCTCCATAATCAATCTGTCTTGCTCCAGAGCAAATGAGCTTTCAATGAGCGGACTCCTCAGCTTAATCAAGCCAGCTACCGGACAATTCAGCTGTTAGTCATCAGCCAGCCAGCTCTGACAGCTCTAAAAATTTGGCTCTGCAGAAGCCAGCACCGAGTCTTGGACACCTTCAGAATACTAATTGACATCTGGGTTTGGCTTTGCTTATTTTTTCTGTGGAAAGAGCCATGCAAACACTGGGCAACTGGCACACCGCTCCAGTACCCCGGAGCTTCCATTCAGGATGCAAGATTCATTACCTTTCTCCCCCTTCCCCTTGTTTTGCTTTCTCTTCTGTGTGTGTGTGTGTGCGCGTGTGAGCACAAGCCTTTTCAGCGCTATTTTTCAAAATTAAAACAAGAACAAGGCCCGCCTCGCAATAAATATATCAACCGCTTGGAGAGGTCTTCCTTTTAATTTTTTTTTTTTTAAACAGTCTCTCTGTAGCTCATGATTTCTCATGTCTTGATGAACTGGGAAAGAGTTCTCTGCTGTTGAACAATTTGTTTGCTTGTCATTTCTCTGCCTTTTGTGTAAGGCACTCTGTCAGGAATCTGTGTGTGCTTGTATTGCCATAACTTAAATAAGAGCTTTCTTTCTTTTCTTTTCTTTTTTCCAATGTATTATTAAGTTACTTTTTCATTATGAAACTGTTTTGGATGTGTTGTAAATTTCCAGGCATCCTGTGTGCTGCTATTAAAAATGATTTCAAAAATGAAATCCAAGTTTAAATCAACTTAAATTTTAGTCCATATTTTTCATCTTGACCATGAATGTTTGCATTTAAATGCTAATCCCTGACTCAGCATAAAACATTGAAGTAATACATTGCCTTTCCAAACTTACCCAGGGAAACAAAAACAAAGATCAAAATTTGGTGACGGAATATGGAAAAATCTGATCAACTTACCTAAGTGACCTATTCATGGTCTTTGCTGATAGTTCAACTTAGCTAATTGGAAAGTAAATGGACATATTCATTTAATAAAGAAAGAACTAGTGAACCAGTTTGGTGTAGGAGTTAAAGCACAATACTAGAAACCAAGAGACCATGAATTCTAATCTGCCTCAGGCATGATGCAGATTATGCCTGAGGCAGATTTTCAAAATCAGATGGGTGATTTTGAAAGTCATTCTCTCATCTCTAGGAAGAAGATTTGTTCTATTTTTAACAATCACTTTCGAAAATCTTGACAACAAAACTACCAGGACTACTCCAGTTTACAGAGGTCAATATTGACTTGAACAGATTTTTTAAAAATCTCAATGCATTAATGGAAGGAGGGTATTCAATTTGAATTGTCCTTCAGTTATATCAAATGATAGGTCTGATTTGCCTGGTGGCTTTGGAAAATCATCACACTGACAAGATTATATCCTTCATAGATTGGGATCTTCTGTGTAGCCCTGAGAAAATTTAGGTGAGATCCACAGCTCTAAAATAGCAACAAACCATGGCAAAACTTCAACGGTATAGAAACAGAACCAAAAGCAATTTTTGGTGTTTTGTAGAGAGGGTTTGCTCTACCATTAGAGAAAATTAGGTACTCCCTTCGGGAAAGTGAAAGAAATTCTGCTCTTGTACTTCCAAGCAACATATAACTTTCACTAATGACATAGTGACATGATAGCAGTGTTCCAATATTTGAAGGAGTGCCACAAAGAAAAGGAGGGTCAACCTATTCTCCAAAGCATCAGAAGGCAGGACAAGAGGCAATGGATGGAAACCTATCAAGAAGAGAACCAACCTAGAACTAAGGAGCACTTTCTGACAGTCAAAACAATTATCCAGTTGAATGGCTTGCCTCCAGAGGTTGTGGATGCTCCATCTCTGCAGATTTTTCAGAAGATCTGGAATGGTATCTCCTACTGGATCAGGGGTTTGAATTAGAAGACCTCTAAGGTCCCGTCCAACTCTGTTATTCTGAACAATGTGTAACCCAGTTGGCTTTTAAATATGAAAAACAAGAGTGATGCATCATCTTGTGCTTCATCTCAAACAAAACAAACCCACCCTCCTGGAGACTCCAACATAGAACCAGTGTGCCAAAAATGTTTGTCTCCCAAACTTTGGCACTGTTCTATTTTTAATAATTGGAGCTAGTTATAGCAGCATTAAAGCATCTGTTCACTTCCGAAGCATCTCTCAACTGCCTGTTGAGTAGGTGCCAACAACCATTTGGTACAGTTGGAATAGAAGGGCTCTTGCCTATGGAAAAAGTCACTTTTCCACTTCCAGAAGGAGCAGATAGATTTTACTACGTTGTGTGGTTCCAGCAGAGCATGCAAAAAGGGGTTGGGAAATTTGAGAGGCTTGGAAAGTTGGAAGTTAATGCAGATTTTCCTCCAAGTGCCTCTTTTTTACTGCTTCCATCTGAGAAAGATTGAAGATATAGGAATATGATTAGGCACTAGGAGAATTATTAAGAGGTCACCCATTGTGGGAGCAACATGCAGAGAGGTCATTTGATTTTTTTTACTGAGAAAGAGAGAAGAAAAAGTTTATATATGTATAAGAAGAAGAAGAGGTATGGTTTGTGGTGTTTGAATTGTTCTTTGGGGGATATATATTCTATGAATTTATGTGTGGGAGAAAGAATATAATATTTTCTCTCTATGTGCTTTGGAGAGAGGGAGTTGACAGTTGTGGGATCTAATGTACCATATGATGCTGGCCACTGGTAGTTCTTTTTGTTTAAAAATTACTATGGGGTTCATTCTAATCTTTCCAAACCACATCATGAACATGCCCGGGTAATTGACATGTCCTCATAATGTAGGTTTTACTCACCCATATTCATGCCTGAGGTAGCTTAGAGTCATCTTAGTTTTTCCAGCTTTAAACTGATATGTTCCCTTTTCTTCCAACACACGTTTTGCTGTGAATCCAATCTAGCATGCTTTAATAAAGATGTGGCTGCTGACGCAATAGGGTGGAATTTGTTCTCTTCCCAATGGCCACTTTGGACTGCAGCGGATGGGGACGTGATAGCTTGGTGGTTAAAGACACTGAGCTTGTCAGCTGCAAATCTTGGTTTGAGATCCAAGAGCTATGTGACAACGTGAGCTCCTGTTACTTGCTCCTGCCAACCTAGCAGTTCTAAGGTATGCAAATATGAGTAGATAAATAGGAACCACTTCAGTGGGAAGTTAACACCATTCCATGCACCTCAGTATATAATCATGCTGGCCACATGCCATGAAAAGTCTTTGGACAATGCTGCTCTCTCATCTCAGCTAAGAAACTGAGATACACCCTCTCCTCCAGAGTTGGATACAACTGGATAGGGAAAACCTTTACCTCTATCTTTAGTCTGCTGTGGACAAAACCCATCTTCTCCAATCTCTGGTCTATGATGTTTTCCTCACTTCTCCTACTTTTCTCAGTCTCTCCCTTGGGAAACAATGGATTCTATGGAACACTTTGGGAATTTTTACAAGTTTGGGTATAAAACTGTATAGGTTTTACCTGATTGTCTACCTTGACTCCAAAACATTCTTTCTGGCCAGTTGTTGTGATCTCAGATATCATTAATGCACAGGGGAACTTTGGAATTGTGTATTTGTGTGTGTGTTGACAAGTACCACATTACACATCTTTGTGAGATCTGCATCTACTTTAGAGTCTAGAGGAGAATCTTTTGGAGTTCTTCACAATTTTTTTTACTTTGCCCCCTGAATAGTTTGATTGCATGATTGCTCACCATTCATTCCTAACTCATTTGTATATATGTTTAAAAGCAATGTTTTTTGCATGAGAAGTAAACTTCGAGAAAGCTGATGATGTTACCAAGCTTGCTAATGAACTGAGCAGAGAGCACCAATGACCCCACAGTTTCTAGAAAACAATTGACTATAAATGCAGGAAAGTTAAATCTTTACTTGACCATTTCTGCTCCATCTGTGTCTAACCAATCACAGCCTCAGGCTGAAAAATAGACAAATCTGGACAAACAATGAATGTTAAAAAATAATAATGTTTGCATTTTTCTTTGTCTCATGAATTTTGTAATCTTATGCACTTAATATTCCTTTTTGACAGCTAGTTTAATTATTCTCCATTGTCTCAGCAAAAGTGCTTTTTAAGAAAAACCATTTAAATTTTCAATATAAATTCTCAATCCCTATAGTAACCTAAAAAGGCTGCCATTTAATGTTGTTGGAAATAAATGGTCAATTGCTTTTAAATATTCAGGTGGGTCTTTTCAGTTGTAAAATGAATTGTACAAGTATTAATAAGATGGAGCTGGTTGAGACCTGTGGCTAGATACATGTTGGATGGGCCAATGGAAATCACTAAAGCCAAATAAATATTTGCGATGCAGCATGCATGTAGTTCCAAAAAACTCATATTTCATTTTGATCTCCTTAAAGGAAAGAGAGAGAGAAAAAAAAATCACACATATTACCTGGATTTGGTTTCTGAGCAATGACATTAAAAGTATATGAATAACAAAATAGGTGGATACCTGGAACTTTGAACCGTATATCTATGGAGCTGGAGAATTTGAACTGAAGCCGGTTATACAAAAAGAAATATTGGCACAACATAGCTCAGCATGACAGTTGCTTGTCTCTGTATTGCTTGATTGCAAAACAAGAATGTATTGGCACGTACAACTGACATAAAGTAGAGTGCATGGTCAGGTATCCTGAACATTAGCCTAGTCTCTGGATTAAATTTAAGCAATATCCAACACTTGATCTCTGTTTTGCAACTCTCCTTTACTCAGAAATATGCCACACAGGGATAATCATTAACTTTAGAAAAGGGGCCCTAAATTATTTCAACTCTAATTTTATACGATCCATTCCATTGATCTTATTAGCTTGGATAATCCATTTAGAGCCATATTGTTGAACTATTATCTGGCCTCTTTGATTACCAGTTTATGAGAATCCTATCAAATCAATAGTCCAGTTTGTAATTTCCATCATCTGCAAAAAAATAAATAAATGGCAGTACAATACAAAGGTAGCGTAATGTTTCAGTCTGGGAATTCAGTTAAAAAGTGATTTTATTGAATTGCTGTATTGAACTGACCTTTCAAAATATTGAATGGAATCAAATCAATGTTCTCAAGCAGTCTAAAATGTTGAATGAGGTGGAATCAGGAATCCAAATCAAAATTTGGTGATCAAATTTTTGTACACCTCTTTAAAAAAACATCTTACGAATTTATGATCTTCATTTTTAATCTTTTTCAAGTCACACCAATACTTATTGAAGTCAATAATAATTTATTGATAATTTACTGGAGTCATTCTATTTTAAGGGAATTCAAATGCTTATTTCCATTTGTTAGATCACCCACCATTTATTTTAATTAATCTTATTTTCTGCTTGCAATTATAGTTAATATATATAAATTCTAAACTAAATTGAAAGCTCTTCTAAGGCACATTGGAAATTTGGTTCTGGACATTCTTTGTGGCTTCTTAACCAACTAAGGCCATCTTGAATTGGCCCAGAAATTGCACTGCAAATATTTTCACAAAATTAAGGATGAGCAAAAGGATATTTGGCCAATACAATTAATTAGACAGATTTCCACCCATATTTAGATTGGACTGCCTGCTGTTTATACTTTTTCCACCTGGCAACTTCTACCCTCCTAACTTTAAATAGAATTAGAACCAAGACTACCTTAGCATAATGCTGTTAAAGTACTATTTTAAATTATTTCCCCAACATTTTTATTACATTTCTTTATCATTGGCCAGAAGACTGCTGATAAACAAAACAGCTATCCTCAGCCTAGTGATAATGGCTGTAATAAGAATTTAAATTCACTATAACTAGTATTTAGGCTAGAGAATCCTGGGAATTGAAGTCCATGCATTTTAAAGTTGCCAAATCTGAGAAACACTGAATTACAGGATATCATCAAAATGTATCTAAGACATACCCTGATAAATAATAGGTGGTAGTTTATTTACCTTGGAGTCATTTTTAAAAATAATAATGTCAAACTGACAATTTCTCAAGATTCCTGGTGTTAATAATGTACTTTAGTGCTAAAGCATTATGGCATTTTGTAACTGCAGTCCTTACAAAAGGGAGGTTTGAAAACATTGTATAGATTAAGGAATAGAATTGTATCCTGACAATATTGTGTAACGTATTGCTTTCTAATGGTTAAAAGGCATAAGTTCCAAAGACAAATCATTAGATTCTGGAACAGCATAGCATAGTAATAGTGATTGGGTCTCTTAGATAAATCTGTTTTGCTATCATTTAATTCATACAAAAACATAAATAAAATTTAAAATATATGAGAGTCTCTTAAGGATGATCAACACATTTCTATAATAGATGGAAGGGCCAAATGGAAGCCTGTACATGTAGCCTGATCTGACCGCAATGATTTGAAAGCTAAGCATCAGCATAATTACAAATAGAACTTCAAAAGAAGTATTTCGGTTATCATGATGTTGCTTTGACAAACCAGAGATAGCTACTATTCAATTCCTAAGGAAAGAAGATATCACAGCCAGCATTATCCTCAATAATAATCATTGAATTTAAAATGGTGGAATCAATGCTCCATTTCAGTTTTTAGCAGGAATTGTACACATTGCACAGACATAAAAAGGACAGTGATTGATTGTTCAATCGTGCCTGCTATTTTGAAACCATGACTGTGGCTACAAATATCCCAAATCTCAGTGAGGGAAGCTCGTCCTCTTTGGATTCCTCTTATGAAGGTGGCATCCATGAGAAGTTCCATTGTTTGAATCTCACAAAGAAAATGAATTCTATGGAATGTGTTATGATCTGAAAAGTAGGTGTGTTTTACTCTGAGTCTGTCTCTCAAAGTGCCTTATATGATTAAAGCCATAAACCACCAGCTGTTGAGTAGCTCTATCTGTTGTGGCCTGCCAGTGGCCAGCAGAGCTGGCAGCAGATTCGGACAATGAGGGGGTTGGGAAGGAACATGGGCCAGTCCTGGAGTCTGGGGAAGGCTCTGACAAGTGCTTTGTGTTGGAGGCAGAGAAGAGGCCAGGGCTGACAGTTATCAGCTGCCTTCGTAGTCAGACATCAGTGAGGCAGACGAACAACTGAAGCCTGTTCCCAGTGTGCACATGCAGAGAGTTGCCAGACGAAGGAACCAGCTAAGGAACAAGGGTCGACTTGGGAGTAAGGCCACAGGTGGATGGTGAATGGTGAATGGTCTCTCCCATAGGGAATAAAAGAGGAGCGAGAGGGGTGTTTGCATAAGACAATTAGTTCATTCCTGCATTCTTGCCAAGTATTGTGGGATCTGAAAGATATTAGCCTGGCCACTTTCTGAGCCTGATAAAGGTTGGTAATTGTGAACTTAAAAGACTGTGGAGAGGAATTCACTGTAAATTAAATAAAAGGGATTTATCGGGATGAGGACTTGGCTTTGTGCTGCTGGGGAAGCCGATGTCAGAAAACTATTGTTTGAGAGGAGCTACCAAGAATTGTTCAAGCATCATCTCCTTATCCAATGAAAGTTAAACTTCAATATTGGTCATCTTTGAATTCCCACAAGGCAGAGCAGACCAAAACATACTGTTTAGACAAATGCCCTGGAGACTCATTTAAAATATTCCATATCCTTTCCCCTTATTTTGCTGGATGTTGCAAATCTGTGCTGTATGTTTGTCCAACCGAAATATCCTTGCTTAACTTTGTGATTTAAGAACCACATGTGTCACCAAAAATAAGTCTGGAAGAAATATCTTTTTTGTCTCTTCATGTCCTTGTGGGCATGTATTTTCATTACAGCAGCTGACTAATTGTCATCTTTTTAAAATGAAGTAAATCACAAAAAAAGAGAAACCTTTTCCACATGGACATGCATTTTTATAAATCAGTTCCTGCACGATAACTCAATTCTTCCAGAAAGACCCGATACTCCAAAATTTAATGTCTTTGAATTTCATTTAGTAATGTCTTCTTTTATATTTGGTTGCTCTGCCAGAATTGAAAAGTCGTGCTTCATCATGATGGGTGAGCTCCCCACCCCAGTCCATCGCTTGATTTAGGGCAGGCCTGATTAAAATGAATTATTCTGAAATATATCCTTTGGACATTTGAAAGCAATTTGTTTTAATTTGGCCTCATTCAAAATTGGGCACTATTGTACTCTTGATATCATTGAAATACACTGAAGACTACGAGGTTTTCTGCAGTCACCTCTTCCTTACTTTTCCAAATATAAAGAGGCAGCACCAGAAAAAGTTGGTGACAAAAAGTCATGACTGGATTGTAGTCGGGATGTTTCTGTACCTATCAGTCACAACATCAACTACGGTATGTGTGCTGGGAACTTAAGAAATGGTTTTATTTTTTATTGTGCTAATGGAAAATATTGTAGGCTTAACAATTTTCATTGTGCCAGTGAATAATATTGTAGACTTAAGGAGCCCTGTTGGTGCAGTAATTAGAATACAGTATTGCAGGCTAACTCTGCCCACAGCCTGGTGTTCGATCCTGACGGGGCTCAAAGTTGATTTAGCCTTCCATCCTTCTAAGGTTGGTATGAGGACCCAGATTGTTGGGGGCAATATGGTGACTCAGTAAAACACCCAGAGAGTGTGGTAAAGGACCATGGGAGAGTATATAAGTCTAAGTGTTAATGTTAATAGCATTAACACTTAAACTTGTAATATCACCCCACAGTGCTTTACACTGTGTTCAAATTCTTTGTACCTCCTCCTTATAAAGATTGAGGTACAGAAGAAGGAACTACGATGAAGAGACAATGGGGGGTCTTTAGAGAGATTTGAGCAAAAATCACCACATTATGACATGACAACTGATCACAAAGTTGCCACAGTTATATTTGTGATTTGTAGTTTGTAGGCTTAACAACAGTTTCTTAACTCTCCTCGTTCACAAGACTATTATTTAAACCTATATTCTGACTAATTGATTTGGTATTGTGTTGTAAAAGCAACAAGCCAAAGAAATCATTCTCAGGAGATGCAAGATAATGTAGCATAATTCATTAAAAGGGCACCCCATCAAGTGGGGTGTTATATAAAACCCTTGAGATCAAAAGAAGGCAAATGTAAAATTGACAATCTTGTGAAAATGGCATTAGGTCCATTTCAGCTCTATAGATCTGTATGACTGCGGAGCAGGGTAGATGAATTCCTACAGCAAATTTGAAAGATCAGTGTGGTGAGACTATATGTTAGGAATTTTATATGGCCATACTAGCTACTTTGAGTGGCCTACATGTCAAGGAATAAAAATCAAGAATAATTTTAATAGTGATAAAGTTGCAAGAAAGTTGACTTTAAAAGTTCTGAGAAAATAATTCTTTTGCACCCACTCAAGTAAAGTGGGGCACCAGTGCAAAGTCTTTCTACAAGCAGACCACCGTGGTGGAAATGGTTGATTATTGATGTTAAATGTGTGCTGGAAAATGTTGCCTTAATGATTTAAGATTGATAGAGTAGATTATATGGCAATCACAGACCTTTTCGTAAATTAGGCTTAAGCCATCTAAGACTTTAAATGCCATTGTGGACCTCTAGAATTGGGTTGGGAAGGCACCTTGCATCTAGAAAAGATGCTTCAAACTGGGTTAATATGGGGCTCCCAAGACTGGAACCACAACCACACAATTAAGATCACCAAGCTCATTGCCTGTCACATCTCTTCTGCATTTCCTTCAGATTAATGGATTAACTACTGTATTCCAGTTAATACCTTCATTTTCCAGCAGTTCAATAGTCTAATGGTCCAGTATCCCCCTGACAATATTTCTCCCTACCAAATCATGAAGGGATGGAGAGACCTTGCTCTTGTTCCTCCCTGAAGGTACAGAGACAAGCTATTTTGGTGATGGGAGGGCATCTCATAGGTTTGATAGTGAATGCAGCTCACTTGTGTATGGAGAGGTACCTTTTATCACCACACGTTCAACAGTGATCCACCACTAGTGCTCAGTTCTGTATACAGTCAATCAAACCAAGAAGCAACCATGGCAAAAACAATATTTGATTCCACAAAGTGGGACATGACTCCTTGGCAGAATTCCACATCTATGGCACGTAGCAAAAATGCTTGGCGAGATAGAAGCTGCTGAATGACTTCTAATCAGCAATTGGTGATTGTAAAATTACTAGTTTATTGGCAGATGGCAGTCACTTTCTCTCCAGCATCAGATGCACCACAATCATCAGTAAGCTTTATAATGATGTGACATTATCCTGATTGGGAATTCTGGGGAAAAATGGAATAGACATTTTTTTTGTTAGGGACGTTAGTAGGTAGTGATCATCCGGTCCTAATATGGATTAAATTGTGAGGTATATGTTTACAGCAAGGGGAATATCTATTGAAACCATTCACATTTAGACTAAGGTAGTCCTCGGCTTACAACCTTCCATTTAGTGACCATTCAAAGTTACAATGACAATGAAAAAAAAGTAGTTTATGATTGTTTTTCACACTTACGACTTGCAATCTCCCCAGACTCATGTGTTCAAAATTCAGATGCTTGGCAACTAGCCTATATTTATGATGGTTTCAGTGTCCCCGGATCATGTGATCATCTTTTGTTACCTGACAAGCAAAATCAATGGGTAAGCCATATTCACTTAACAACTGTATTAATAACGTAATCACTTAACAACTGTGTCAAGAAAGATTGTATAATTGGGCAAAACTCACTTAAAAACTGTCTCGCTTAGCAACAGAAATTTTGGGCTTGATTGTGGTCGTAAGTCGAGGACTACTTGCAGACTATATTTTAACTGTGTTGCTTCCAATGAATTTATTTATTATCCATTTAGCTACTCTCCCTATTAGCTAGAAAGAACAGAGAACTTTTTAACTTTGTATTTTCTTCTTTGAAAGAAACCTCATCAATGACTCATGGCCACATTTTCAGTTTGTAAAGCATTAATTGTTTTAAGCTGAACAAACTTCTTCCAATAAAACCAAGCTGTTATATCCCATAAGTCAATTTTAAAGGGGGGGGGAGAGTTGGTGAGTTATCTCAGTAAGTTCAAATTACCTTCAATTCTATAAGGATCTGACTATTATTTAACGGCTAACAGTTTGCAGACTCTTATTGTAAGTGGCATTAATTTTACCCGCATTATGTGATTTTTCAGTGACAGTGTCACTGTCAACATAGCCTAAACTTCACCAAGAGTACATAGCAAAGGCTTAAAATTCCAGTAAGAGACCTAGTTGCTTTAGAACCATACATAACACCAAATATTATTTTAAGTAATCCTAATCAAATTAATCTTCAATTCACCCTTTACTCCATTCAACCTATGACTTCATTGTGAGTTGCCCGAACCATGACCCGAATTTCAATTTCTTCCCATTGGAACTATAGAAGTCAATTTATTAGAACTGAAGAGTTTACTTGAAAATTGCTCCTGTGTGATGCATGAAGTGATAACTCATTTTCGTTATAACATCATATGGTAAAGATTTTGTTTCATAGTGATATTTCTGACTCAGTTGTATAATGAGGCATTGCGCATACATACACTGCATTACTACTGTATATGAACAATTAGAAATATCATGAAAAAAGCAGGAATGAAACTTGAGATTGCTCATTTGTTCTTGTTCTCCCTGGAGGATGAGGAAGAATTGGAGCTTCATTAAGTTTGCTTATTGTGATCAAACCATTTGGATACTGCCACTTTTGGGGAAGCTACTGTTGGTGTTAACTGCTTAATTGTTTAATGGGCTTTTTGTTTCTTAGTTTTATTACAGCATAGAATAATAGAGTTGAAAGGGACCTTGGAGATCTTCTAGTTCAACCCCCTTCTCAAGCAAGAGACCCTATTCCATTTTAGGCAAAATGTTGTCAAGTCTCTTTTTGAAAGCCTCCAGTAATGGAGCACCCACAACTTCTGAAGGTAAGCTGTTCCATTGGTTGATTGGTCTTACCATTAGGAAATTTAGTCTTAGTTCTAGGTTGCTTCTCTCCTTGGTTAGTTTCCAACCATTGTTTCTTTGTCTTGCGTTTTGGTGCTTTGGAAAATAGGTTGGCCTCTTCATATTTGTAGGAGCCCCTCAAATATTGGAACAATGCTATCATGTTACCCCTTCTGTTCATTAGACTAAACATACCCAATTCCTCTAACCATTCTTCATAAGTTTTGGCCTTCAGCTAAATATTGTTCTAAGTAAAGGTTTCTCTCATGCATATGTGCTAGTCGTTTCTGGCTCTAGGGGGTGGTGCTCATCTCCATTTCAAAGCCGAAAAGCCAGCGCTGTCCAAAGACGTCTCTGTGGTCATGTGGCCGACATGACTAAACGCCAAAGGCACATGGAATACTGTTACCTTCCCACCAAAGGTGGTCTCTATTTTTCTACTTGCATTTTTACGTGGTTTTGAACTGCTAGGTTGGCAGAAGCTGGGACAAGTAACAGGAGTTCACTCCATTACGCGACATTAGGAATTCGAACTGCCGAACTGCCGATCCCTCTGATTGACAAGCTCAGTGTCTTAGCCACTGAGCCACTGTGTGCCTAAATACTGTTCTATGATATTATTATTCATGAAGTCTTATGAGTGTTGCATTTTCTCTTTATTTTTACTATTGGGTACCTCTTTGAATTTGTTAAGATTCAAGTTAGCTTAGAATAAAAACAAATAAAAACATATGAAGAATGAGGAAAATAGCAACAAAACCAAAAATCCTTTGGAAGACTTCTTTGGAATCCTTTGGAAGATTTTTGCTTTTGTTGCTAGAAGAATGGAGTCCTTGATGCTCTCTGAACTTGGCTGTCTTCTTGCAAATGTCTTCACTACCAAACTAGGCAACATCATCAGTGCTGAAATTTGAATTTAATTTGAATTGGTTCTTTGGTTGGTTTTCTTTGATTGTTGGAAGCTGTCCAGAGTGGTAATGGTCGAGCTTGAAATTCTATGAACAAATAAATATAAAAAAGCCACTAATTATTCCTTCCAAATTAAATATTTATTAAATTTATATGCTGCTTATCATGCTTAGAGAAGACTCTAGGCAGCTTGCCATCAAATGAAAGCAACATGATAAGATATTAAGCATTGAAATAATAAATATCAACATTAAAATTTTCTTAGAAATTAATAAAGATGACAAGGAAGGAACAAGCAAGTCCATTAACCACCTTCAGTATGAGAAGCCCCCATCGGGGGCCCAAGTCAATAGAGCCAGGTTTTCAGGCCCCCTTGGAAGGCCAAAATATTGAAATGAATTCATGCGTACATGCTTTTTCTCACCAGTATTTTGAATAAAGCATGACTTCAAGAAATTAATATAATTTATGGAATTAAAAAATATTTATAGTACATATTATTGGGTTTTGAAAACTTTTTGAGCATTGAATTAAATTCAATTTTATTTTGCTAAAGTCTGAGGGGAAAAATGGAGTACTGTTCATGCATGAATGCATTTATTTTCTAGAGAATTTCTCCAATCCTAGCAACAAATATTTGCATTAAAAATGTAAGACATTTAAGGGCTCTTCAAGAGGTATCTTAGCCAATAGGTTCCTCTCCTGAACTGAACCTCCCACTGCACAGCTTCTTTGAGCAATTTGGACACGGTATGTTTTTTGCACTTGCGGAACTACCTCAAGTTTAAAAATTACCTGGCAAGCCACATTTATATCCAAAATTGTAGGACAGGGGATTAAAAATAAAAGACAAAAGGGGGGGGGGAATCAAAATATTTGGTCTCTTTTCTAAATGCAAAGTATAGCTGTGGCATGGATGAGTGTACCTTCTGCAAAGGCAAAATAAAGCACAGACCAAGACTAAACAATGATAGGAAGAGGTACAAAATTTGTCACTTGCATTTTATATACTGTATAGACAATATTATTGAGGGGAGGGGAATAATAGTGGAATGAAATGCTTTCCTCTTCCTTTCAACTAAGGTTAATTATTATTATTATGATTTGTTTATAATATAAATTACAAAAAAATATGAAAACAAATAATAGGAAAAATAGGGGAGGGAAAGGGAAGAGTGCAGAAAAAAAGGGAGTCAGAAGTCAACTTCTGACTCCCTTTGATGCAGTATAATAAAATAGTAACAACCTCAACTTTTCACTTTTACATAATAGTATAAACTAGTCATTTCTGTATCAACACATCTATCTAATCGGTAAAACCAAATCAAAATCAAAGTTTCACTTTTTTCCGCCACCTCAAGCACAAAGTTCAGGAGCGGTTTCCAAGTGGAAACAAAAATAATTGCGTTTTTTTTCCTTTTAAAGCAGTCAAATTAACCATCTCTATTAACTCAATCAACTTTTGTAGTCGTTCTGCCATTGTGGGGATCGAAGTGTCCTTCCATTTTTGTACATAAAGTAATCTTGCTGCTGTCAACGTATATAACATTAAAGTTCCATTTTTTCCAAGTCTTTTTCCAATAAGCTCAAAAGAAAAGTTTCTGGTTTTATCTTTATATTCACTTTAAGAATCTTCTGTATTAGAATATGAATCCTACTCTGATGTTACTTTGCTTTATCGCATGTCCACCAAATTAAGGTTAATTATTGATCTTAAAAGTGCTTTCTCCCCAGTTGAGAAAAAGCTTTCTCCATGATAAACCAATTTAGATTCTAGCCTGCACTTTGGTGATAATGCCTGGAACATGCTAAGTTCTTTGATCTTTTAACTCTCCATATTTCTCTTTTTCCTCTCTCCCTTGCAGATGCTTCGAAAGCCCCTCCCAAGCCAATAAAATTAATTTAGATCTTATCAGCATTCTACTCTTTAAGTTTTTCAATTATTCCCTTTTTATTTTTTTTTCCAAAATGAATCAAATTCACCCAAGAACTTAGTTTGTGTAATATTACTCAAAACATCAAGTTAAAATAAAGATATTTTAGTGGGGAGTGGAATTTTTTTTTTAAAAAAAATTGCTTTCCCTCTATAATAAAGCTGTTCATGGTTTATTATGTTCATGGTTTTTTAGTGACAATACTTTAGAAAAGTAAAGAAGAGATTAATTTCAGAGTTGAAATGAGTGATAAAGATAGATAAGAATTTGAACATTACAGTGACAACAAAGATCAAAATGTAATCATAAATGGTTACGTCAAATTTTCCTTGAATTGAGCAATAAACTTTATGACTTCATTATAACCTTTTGGCAGCAACACAGAAGTGATTCAGCACTGTTTTTTAAATTTATTTATATTAAAACCTGTCACGTTGGCTTCAATCTGGAATGGATTCCAACCTGGTGGATTCCATCCAAATGCTAAGCTGGTCAAATATAAATCATTTCATCCCTGTTCGTTCATGTAATCATTCATATTTATATCACATACTTTGTGCATGAATCCGAATAAAAGATGAAGCAGGATAGAGAAGATATGATGGTGTACAAATTATCGCATACTTGCAGATGAAGTCTTCTTTTGTTAGATTGGTCAACCACCAAGACATCTTAGGTGAGCTGTCTGTCTGTCTGTCTGTCTGTCTGTTTTATGTACTTTCTTAGGCTGGCCAATTATAACGTGAGTGCTTAATGGTTTTGAGTGGTTTTCACAGTTGGAAAGAGCTCTTTGGTTCTTATAGATTGCGCACCTAGGAAAGTGCCATGTTCTGTCCTCCATAATTATCTAGGTCTCTGCAGAAAATATCATTATGAATAATTCACTAGCTTTTGTTTTTTCCTGACTTTTCTTTTCATAACATTCTGAGGTATCTTTTTGCTTACCTCATAACTGTTCTTATTTTTGCCCGTTTTATATTTATATTTTATATTTTATATTTATCACAAAGAGATCACTTAAGCTCTCTTATTTCTGATTGCTTCCTCTGTCTGGTTTACAAATTGGTCAATGCTTATTCAAGTAGCTGATGTTTGTCCCAGTGGACTTGGACTTGGAATGATTGATGGTATTTCAGATCATTACCTTCCTTTCTCTATTTTCTGGTTTTTGTCTATCCTCCTAATTTGTTATGTTCTTTCAGGCTTGCCCAGCTTTTTGTGAGGCCAATTTTTCCCACTCATCCCTTTATTTGCACACAAAAATGTGTATCAGTTCAGGCAGATCTATAGTTACACAAAGGGAACAGGATGGCTCAGCAGTTAAAAATGTTGAGCTTGTCAATTGGAAAACTGACAGTCTGGGTTTGACACCTGAGCATGGCATAATGGGGTGAACTCCCATGCCTTGCCTCAGCCCCTGCCCACCTGGCAGTTCAAAAACATGCAAATGTGAGTAGATAAATAGATGGGAAGGTAACAGTGTTCTGTTTTGGTGTATAGCCATGCTGGCTACATGATGAGGGAAAATGTCTTCAGACAATGCTGGGTCTCTCGGCTGAGAAACAGAAATGAACAATGCCCCCTAAAGTCAGTTACAACTGTACAGAGCAGTGATGGGAAACCCTTTCAGCAATGAATGCCAAAAAGGGAGCACTTCACGCTCATCTGGGATGTGACCAGGAAGAAGAGCTGTCCAGGGGGGACGCGCATGCTGGAAAATGAACTTCTGGTTTCTGGCATGCACATACGCTGGCCAGCAAATCTTCCAGTTACTCTCACACATGTGCACATGCCAATCAGCTGGTCAGCACGCATGCTCCCGACGGAAAATAGAAGACCAGCTTTCCTGGTTTCTGGCACTGCTGCATGCACATGTGTGCCAGAAATCCAGAAGAGGAACGGGCGACGCTATGCATGCCAAAAGACATGGCTCTGCGTGCCATAGGTTTGCCATCAAAGGTATAGAGAAACCATTACCTTTTAATAGTTACAAAGCCTGTTCCCAAATTCACAGCCTCAGAGCAAATGCATATTGTAAGTTAAATTTAAATTTAAAAAAAGAACAAAGAGTGATAAAGAGTTTTGGTTTTAAAAGGCTGATCCAAAATATACATCTTCCTAAGAGTCGCAGCTCATTGTCAGTCAAGTTCTATTACCTATCAATGTAATGCGAGGATAATCTTTTGTCGCTCAGTCATCTAATGCTGCCCTCCAAATTTACAAAATCTTGCACATATATTTTTATTAGTTTATCAAAATAGAAGATACAGAAATAGAAAAAATAATGGGGAAAAAGGAAAATAAGGGAGAAAAGGGAGGAGGAAAAAATGTACGGTGAAACAAAGAAGAAGAAGAAAAGCATCGACTTCCAATTCTTTTTGGCACAATAGACTACGGTCACAATATACAATCTCAACTTTTTAATTTTACATAATAACACATACTAGCCATTTCTATAACAGCAACCCATATAATCAACAAAATCCAAAATCAAAGTCATTTTTTCTACTTCAAGCCCAAAGTCCAAAGATAGTTTCCATGCAGAAACAAAATTAATTGTATTATTTTCTTTACTCAAAGCAGACGATTTAGCCATCTTTGCTAACTCCATCAACTTTTGCAGTCATTTGTCCACTGTGAGAATTAAAGCATCCTTTCATTTTTGTGTGTGGAGTATTTTTTCTGCTGTCATCATGTATAACATCAAAGTTCCATTCCCCGCCCCCAGTTCTTTATCCATTAAGTCCAGATGAAAAGTCTCTGGTTTTATCTTTATGTTCACTTGAAGAATTTCTGTATTAAGATATGAATCCTACCCCCCCCCCCTGTTTCTTTGCTTTATTGCATGTTCGCCAACAACGGTAGAAAGTTCCTTCTTTACATTTACATTTTCACAAATCTACCAAATCTCATTAAATTATCAAGTCTTCCACAAATTCAATGATCTTGTCCTGCTACAATCTTGGGTTACTAGGTTGAAATCCCCCAGGAGATAACTTCCAACTTTCTGCCTATGTCCCTTGCTTTGGAAGCCATCACTTTGCAAAGCTAAGTGCTGCTATGGGTGAAATATTTTCCTGTCTCATGCCCACCACCCCCAAAAGAGTATTAAAAGCAGAGCTAAGGGCAGACTCAAAACACTTAAGTACAGTTGTCCGAATGACTGCGATACTACTGTCACTTTAATTCACACCACCACCTTGTAAATCTACCGTCACATTTATCCCCACAAATTCCACAGAAAAGTTTAATGCCCTTGTCTCACTCATCTGTCTTTCTGAATTAATCTACCATTTAATATGTCTTGGAAGGAACACCATCTTTTTATTTTATTATTTTGCCTGCTGGCACGTTTTCCAAAAGTCCAAGATAGAGATGTTAATTGATTTGATACAGCATTAGAAAGACCTTGTTTAAAGATGCAAGGGTTTTTGGTTTTTTTTTAAGGATAATGAGTGGAAGTATTAACTTTATGTTTCATCTCAAATAAGAAACAACTATTGGGGTAGAGCCACAATTTTTGCTTGAGTACTATAATGATTTCCTACTAAGCGTAGCATGAAAATTATGAATATAACCACAAGCAGAATCGTTTTAGCACAAAATTGGAAACAAACAGATACTCTTTCAGACCCAATTTAAGAAGGAAAATCTATGAATAGCAGAAGTGGATAGATCCTATGGAAATGAAGAAGAGGGAAGAAACTGAGTATCAAATTTGGAATAGATGGTATTCCTGGCTTGAGAGTAAGCGTAAAACTTAAGGTACAAATGGTAAAAGTATAATATATAAAGTGTATTTAAATAAGCATATCTTAGGATAATGATATGGAGATAGAATTTTTTGTAAATAAGATTGTTACAAAAGGTATGGATACCGATATGGAAAAGCTGTGATAAGTGTACATTTGTGTTTTGTCTTTTAAATGTTAGAAAATTCAATAAATACTATTTTTAAAATAAAAAGAAAATGATGAATATAATTTGGAGCTATGGATGAAATACAATATGTTTGTCCATGGGTACAAAATAAGAATACTTCCCCAATCCCAGCTACCCAAAAAGAGCCAATTTTCATTGTAAAGATAAACTGGGACTGAGTTTAAAGCAGGCAAAACCATCTCATCAGTCAAAGGAAGATTTCAGGCATACCATTTTAGTACTGTTCTGCCATAGCAAAACCTGTGGCTTTCTTCCTTAATAACATTTTGCATAATCATGTACATCTTAGTTGAGCCAAAGGTCAGCCAAGAGGATTAATCTTAGTTTTTGCATTTGCTAGTTCCTTCCATGTCTGTGGAAATAAACCATGCCTACTAAACTGAAATGATGATAAATCTTTCAGTGAGTTCAGGTTCATCTTTGTATGTACAGTTTTCAAGTTACAGAATGGATGATGCTCACTGATACAGTGAGTTACCTAATCTCTGAGTTTAGCCATTCAGCTTCCTGATGCAGGGACTGTCAACTGCAACATGTCATTTTGGTTAAAACAAAAAAAATGCGCAAACACGATCCATGACTTTTTAAAGCAGCCATGTGATCTGCTCTTGGGTTTTGCCATAAGGAAGCGTTCTTGGTGGTCTGGAAAGTTTCATTGCAATTCCTTCTGAATTTCACCACAGCTTGGTGGTACACCAGGGGCCGAATGATCAGCGGGCATTTCCAGTTTCAGAATCTGTTATGGACCAAAGTCAAGCCTGAAAAATTGATGAGGGCAGCATATCTCAGCATCTGCTTCTTTCTTTGGTGCACCATATGCCCCATAAGTAATAATTGAAAACAGTCTGTATCTGGGACGGGAGCCCATTTATGAATCCTAAAAGAGCAAGAGGAGTGGGTGGATTCATATACCAGAAAACCAGCACCCCTTTCTTCATTTTCAATTAAATTCAGAGCCAGGCTTCTCCAGAGTCTGGTTGTAAATAATGAATCTTTTAAATTGCTTCAAATATAACACATGTCTGAATTCATTAATCCCTCTGGATTCCAGGAGAGAGTGAGTTCTAAACCAAATGTTCTACAGAAAGCAGTGGATCTTGATTTTGCTTGAATTTGGCTGGGTTGTAGGTTAAGGTCTTTTAAAACATTGTTTTTCATTTATCTCATTTGAAAGGTGCATATGGATGCCCATCTTGAAGCATACACCTCTGGGTAGTTAGCAACTGAGATAAAAACATAAATAGTGAAATGAATATTAAAAAATAAAAGAAAGGAAACAAAATCAAGAAAAGCCAGGTACCAGAGTGGTAACTACAGACGTTATTTATTTATTTATTTATTTATTTATTTATTATCTATCTATCTATCTATCTATCTATCTATCTATCTATCTATCATCTATTTATTTATTTATTTATTTATTTATTTATTAAATATATTTATATGCCACCCAATCCCGAAGGACTCCGGGCGTTCATCTCCCCAGGCTTCAACTTGTCCCGGTACCAGAGAAAAACAGAGCTCTTCATCAATTTAGAGAAGGCCAAGAGACTGGGGGCCTGCTGGATCCCAGGAGAAAGGGTGTTTCCTAGTACAGCGTCTGCTATAGAAAAGACACATTATTTGTTCTCATTAGAGGGCAATATCTAAGGGAAATGTGTCCTGTGGCACTGATGATGTTACCTAGCTTGGTTATGAAATGTCTGCAAAACAACAATCAAGCTCAGAGAGCTCCAAGGACCTGAAATCTGTTCTCTCCCTCTAATCAAGAGGAATAAGAAGATACCCCCAAGTAGAGCAGGGGTGAAATGCTACTGGTTTGGACCAGTTTGCCTGAACTGGTAGTAAAAAATGCTACCGGTTCATGTGAACCAGTATTTCTGACGATCAGCGACACATAATTTATATTAGCTAGAATCATCAGATTTCCTGCTTTCTAGCTAATCTAAATTGCGTGGCACAGTGGATTCCCACCCTCGCTGTTCTACTTACCTTTGCAGACTCAGAAGGCTTCAAAATGTTCCTTGTTTAGTTCTGTGTGGGCGTACCTCAGGCATGTATGTGTGCAAAGCTTGTGCAGACTCACCAAACCAGTAGCAGACTTCAGAGGATTATACCACTGAGGAAGAGGCAGTCCTGTAAATAACCTGGTCTGATGCCGTGTAGGTTTTTAACATCCAGCACCAGATAGAAATTGGGAGCCAGGGCAGCTCACACAGCAGTGGTGTGACATGGGCAAACCAAGAGCCATCCTATACTTCACAAGTAGCTGAATTTTGGACCACTTGTAATTTCCAAATAGTCTTTAAGGGGAATCCCATGTAGAGAGCATTGCAAAGGTCTACCTGGAAATGACCAAGGTATGAATTATCCTGAATAAAGCCTCCCAGTCCAGGAATAAGAGCAATTGGTTCATAAAAAGTAGCTGTGCAAGGATGACTCATCTTGATGTCCACTATCTCTTAATTAATATCAGCCAAATGAAGTAACTATGAGCTTCTTGTTTCTCTCTTCTTGTTCTGCTTTAACAACTCCCTCTGATTAAACAGAACTGTTGCAGAACTCTATTGAAAGCCATCAGATTTTGGGAGAGCTAGAAGTACCACAAAAGTACCATAAAAACCAGAGACCAGGTAGGCCAGTTACAATAATAATGCCCAGATGTTAGCCATCTGTCCCTCTAAGAAAGGGTTGCTGTCTATTAAGGTGAAAAAGGTGGAAAAAGAAGCACAAAGTTTGGACTTCAGGACTGCAGTATTGCTGACTCAAGACTTTTTTTGCTCTGTTTTCTAATGTCCAGAATAATAAACTAGCTTATCAAAGAGCTGTGTCCTTGAATCTTTGTTTGCTAGCTTTTGAATTCAAGTAATGGTCTGGATGAAGCCAAACAGATTTCCTGTGTTAAGCATGACCATTTTTTTCCATTGGGTTTGCTCCAGACCAACTTTGGCTGGGTTGTAGTGTTGATGTAAAACAGCCAGGAGTCTTCACTTTCTGAAATAAAGATGTCATCCTCATCTCATTTCCAAGACATAACTAGTGACAGAGTGGTCGTCCCCCCCCCCCAACAAATTGTTGGATAGTAGCTTCCTCAGAAGTTTGGCAACCCCGATTCCTTGAATGGCATTGTCGGGATACCAGAGCCCATTTTAGTATAATAAATTTTTGGCCCTGATTCAGTGAATTATTATTCACCGTGAGAGCTCTGTTCCTCTATTATTCATGCCTTCTGCTTACAGTGAGATTGATGTGTCAGGCAAAACATACAAACGAAATCCAATTTATTTGATTTATGCTTTGTAGGTACTGCCCTTTGGCTCCATTTCTGTATGTATATTTAAGTCTGATGTATCAGCTCTTTTCTTTGTCAAATCTTTTTGGCTCAAGGCTTGCAATGTTTTGAAGGGTTACAAGATGTGTATGATTCCAAGCTGTATCCTAAGCAAATATCTGCCTTTTCTTCCTGCCCAAACTTTAAAAGAAAAAGTTAAAATAATAAGAATGAAAATGTTTCCTGTACCTAAGTCTCAAAATCAAGTAACTGACATCAGGACCTTGAAGGGAGGCTATAACCTAATGAATTGATTGCATAAATGACTACCTTTAACTTTGGGGTGGTTTTAGCATAAGAACTAAATTATTCTATGTAATAATTAAATTATAAGCAATTGATATTTAAGATTCACCTCTCACTTTCTAAGCCTTGTCACAAATGTAGAAAGATAAGCCAACTTCTTGTAGATTGTGAATCTAGTAGGTATGAGATAAACCTTAGTACCTGAACTCTACTAAATCAGTCATGATTTGTCCATCAGCACTTTCTGTTGCCACCAGAATTGCTTCTAGTTAAAGGGAACTACTTTTAAGGAGCATAATCCCAATTTGGGGGTCTTCTTGGATTTATGGTTCTTCTTGATCACGATTTTGTTTTCTTGTTGTTTTTTACATGAGGGGTTGCTGTTACTGTTGTTACCATTTGGAGTGGTTTAACATAACTGTAGGATATTTGATTGGCTATTTTATATATCCTGTAAGTTGCCAAGAATTATTTTGATTATGATTGGGTAGAAGTATGATCGAACAATCAAAAAAAGCAAGGAAGCGAGATGAGGAGATGAACAAATGGATTGACCACTCATCATTTATAGTTGGTCAATAAGAATTTGTTTTGGAAAAAAGATGAAAGCATAATTTAAAACTTCAGTATTTTCGCTCTTAGGCTGCCCCCTTGGCTCAGTCAATCTGGGGCTCATTTAATTCTTGACTTCCTCATATCTTTGCCATTCCAAACTGAAATAAGTTTATGCTAGTAGGCTGGCTGTTTACTTTCTTGGGAACAGCTTAGTCTTTAGTCCTTACCAGTGTAAACATTTCAGAGTACCTAATGCATTCCATCTCATAAAAATGTCAAAAATATATGTCATTGAAATATATTTTGAGCATAATGTATTTAATGTGAAAATATCAAAAGCTTTTCTGACTAACAATCTGACGAAAATAAGATTCACAACTCAAAAAAAAGAGAAACATTTCCTAACAGTTATCAAATTCTATTGCTGTTTTCAAAGTAGCCTTTTTTACATATAATAGAAACATTTTTATATAGCAATGTACTTGATTAGCTAAATTACTATTATTCTTCTCATCTTTCTTGTTACCTATTTCCTTATCATCTTATGACTATAACTTCGTTGCTTGTATCTTGCAATTTATATTGTTTTATTTAATATCCTAGTATGATTTGTGTTGATTGCATAGTTAGTATCCTATAATTATCCTAAGTGTTGTATCTAGATGAATCTATCTTATGATTATTGTGATCATGATTTATCATTTGTTGCTTTATGTACTTTAAGAGCTGATGTGAGGAAAAATTCCTGTGTGTGTTCAATCATACTTGGCCACTAAAAAATTCTATTCTATTCGGTCTGTTCTGTCCGGTTCCATTCCAAATATTGAACAAATAAGGTCACAATACTGGCAGGATTTTTTTTGTACTTCAAGCTGTGAGGAGGAAAAAATTATTCTGACTAATAGTGTAAATTTCTTTCAGGGAGAAGCTAATGATAGGAACTGATTTTGAAAAAGTCTGATAATCAGTGTGTTCCAAAGCAAAATATTTTATTTACAGCGTAATCGAATGTCTACATAAATGATCATGGACTTCAATGGATTTATTTGAACCATGTATAGGAATCTTCCCTTTTTTTCATGTCGCTAGTAGTATGCATTTATAACAACTTAGGCTATGAAAGCTGACAGAGAACTTCCAATCTTGGAGCAACTCAAGTAGCAACTTTACCATAACCTCAGATTATGATGTGAATGTTTGGACATTGCATCAGCTACAGTTCCTTTTGCTGTTCTGTTTATTAAATAGCCCTGATGGAATATACAGTATACCAGAAGGACAGGACAGCAGATTTATGAATATCTAATCCACTGTGTCACAATTTAACCATTAGAAAGGTACCATATGGCATGATGGTGAACCGATGGCATGGGTGTCAGAGGTGGCACGCAGAGCCCTCTCTATGGACATGCGCATTGTCTTCTGTTGCTCATACTGACATTGCAGTACCGGACATTTTCATTCAGCTTTGCATGCTCACCAGACAACTGCCTCTTCTTCAGGTCCAACGTCTGCATGCGCACCACCCACGCATGCACACTCCGGAACCCAGAAAAGCAGCTGGCTTCCATGTGCATGGACCCGTCACCTGCTCTTTTCCCGGGTTCCAGCACTCAAGCGTGCAATCATGCTCCAATTTCGGCACTTGGTGTCGAAAAGTAGCTGTTCACTGCCCATATGGGAAGAATTAGCCAATAACATCATACAAAATAAATTTCAATCATTGATATTCCAGCAAATGATAGGAGGCCTGTGGCCAATAGCTGCTTCACAGAACTGGATGGATTCCTTTTCTCTTTTCTAGAAATGGGTGGAAACCTGATTTAAAGATGTGCCTAGTTTCCACCCAGCTGCTTAGTTTAAAATGAGGTATTTAAACATATTTGCATTTGTTTAAGCATACCTTTATAGGGCTGGAATTGAGAATGGTGCTTTTGTTTGCATGCAGGTTAGCATTCATTTCACCACCTTTTAATGGAAAGCTACTGTACAATAACAGCTCTTGGATTGGAGCACAACTCATAATAATAGGACTGATCATAGGATGTGTTGGGTTTCCACTTGGTTTAATGCAGGGCGTTCAGTCAGGGGAGGCAGGGGAGCAGGGCCTCACCACTGTCATCATGAAAAGAAAAAAAAGGTAAAGGAAAAAGGCTGAGGTAGTTGCTACCAGAGTCATAGTGGATGACTCGCTAGTGCTTAACTGTTTAATAAAGCCTCTAAAAAAGTGCCCTCTACAGGAGGAGCAGGAGAACCACGTGCCTCATTTAGTCTATCTTTTCTGATCACTCGAGCAGAGTTAAGCAAGGGTTAAAAGCTGAAAAATTCCTTATGGAGATGAGGCACGTGGTTCTCCTGCCTCCTCCTGTAGAGGGCACTTTTTAAGAGGCTTTTTTAAACAGTTAAGCAGAGTCATCCATTGGAGACTCTGGCAGCAGCTAACCCAGCCTGACCTCAGCAGCTCTTGCCTTTTTCCTTTTACATTTTTACATTTTCATCATGGCAGACAAGAGCAGAGTTGAAATCCTCTGTGAAACAGCTGGAAAAGGTATGTGGGTCGGAGTGAGGGGGAGGAATTCAAAATTAATGTAATTTGTAAGTAATTGTATTATTGTAAGTAATTTGTGTGTGTGTGTGTTTGTGTGTGTGTGTGTTTTACCCGCCTCTGCTGGCGTGCGGGCTGGCACTTTTTTTATGTTTCGGAACCATTCCCATAAATAAATGCATTTATTGGGCAGTAGGAAATCCCTCAGCTGGGAAATGTCTGAGTTGAATTTGGCAACCCAAAACTGTTAAAGTGAGGAGGCTGACCATTCAGCAGGCATGTTTATAATCATTTTCCATTTCCTGTCTAAGGGGAACCACTTTAAGTGTGGGGTGTCTTCATTAATATAATCTGTCCCTTTCTCCTTCTGATGCTGTTTTGTAGGAGAGGGGAGAAAGATGCGTTCTCCCTTGGTGTGGTAGAGCCCTTCCGAAAGCCCTGCTGCTGTGTCCGACATAGAGGCGTCCCGCATCTATGGTGGACACAGCGCCGGGGCTTTCAGACGCCCCGCCGCTGTGTCCACCATAGATGCGGGACGTCTCTATGTCGGACACAATGCCGGTGTCCAAACGCCCTGCTGCTGTGTCCAACATAGGGCGGCTTTGCCCACTTGCCTCACCAGCCATAAACCTCACTGCACGTCACTGGTTTAATGTTAATGCTTTAAATGGAACTTAAAAGGCAGCATCTCATGTACTAAACCAGAGGCAGGCAGCCTGCTGAACACTCCAAAACATCTCCTGGGAAAGATATTAATTAATTTAAATATATTGAAAAGCAGCACTAAGTACTTGCACATAATGGACAGAAATAGAACGCCCTTTGTGTGTAACCATCAGGGTTATCTTTATTTTTTTTTTAAAAAAGTGATATCACGTTCTTGTGTTGCCTGTCCCAGATTGAAGGACCTGAAGATATGGTCTAATTGCAGGCAAAATAGTTCTCTTCCAGTAATAAACTAAATATTACAAGTAGAAGTTGCAGGAAAGAGAAGATTGCCAAGGAAATAATAGATTACCCAGGAAAGAAGAGTCCTGTGTGGTTATCTGCTGTGCATGTAAATAACCCATGAACAAAGGATCTGAGTCATTTGCAACCACATTGCTTTCAAAAGTTCTAGTTCACCAGGTATATTTACTAGGACCACCACACCATGTCTTCATGTGTGAAGTATGCTGTTGTTCAATCTCTAAGTCATGTCTGATTCTTTCTGATTCAATGGACTATAGCACACCAGACTCCTCTGTCTTGCACTGTCTCCCAGAGTTTGCCCAAATTAATGTTCATAGAATTGATGACACTATCTAGCCACCTCATCCTCTGCTGCCCCATTCTGCTTTTGCCTTCAATCTTCTCAATATCAGGATCTTTTCTGATGAGTACTCTTTTCTCATTAGATGGCCAAAGTATTTGAGCTTCAGTTTCATGAAGATATCTTAAAGATACAGTGTCTCTTTACCTATTGATTTGGAGATCTGCACAATACTTTTCCTCACTGTGTATCAGATCATATAAGATGCTTCCAGATCTTCCAAATCTGAGCACCAAAGCCTAACAGAAAGTGAAAGATTTTAAATATTGCTCTACAGAGCAAAATTGGGGTGGGGTGGTGTTTTGTTTTTGTCATTTATTCTCCTGGGTATTTTCTTGACTCTTATTCATTCTGTGTACTTTAAATTTGATTATAACTTAACGTTAATTAAAATTATTATTACTATTAGTCCGCTCATCATTCCTATCACCTATCTCTTCCCACTTATGACTGAAGGACTGTAACTTTGTTGCTTATATCCTTATGATGTATATTGATTGTTTCCTGATTGCTTATTTGTACCCTATGACTATCATTAAGCGTTGTACCTTTTATTCTTGATGAATGTATTTTATTCTCCTTATGTATACTGAGAGTATACAAATTCCTTGTGTGTCCAATCACACTTGGCCAATAAAGAATTCCATCTTCTATCTATCTATGTTCAATGTCATCCATATATCAGCACTCCAGGGAAAAAAATTATTATAAAACAAACAGCCAGCAAACTAAACCAAATATGATGAATTCCTATCAATGGGATATTTTTTATAAGCAAAACATCTTTATCTAGACTATGGCAAAAAAAATAGCTGACAATTAAGATGTCTGTGCAAGAGACAGAATGGGGATAAGGCATGGACATGCTGTCTTGGGGGAGCTATCTCCCATGTTTATAAGTAATTTATGAAGATGGTATCTTCTCCTGCTTTACAGATCAACATCATTTGTGAACCTTCCCTTTGATTTTTTTTAAAATCTACAAATCATATTCATTAAAACATCATTCATGGATTCCTTTCCTCACATTTTGCCTTGCATGCACATATAAAGTGAAGCATGCTTTTCCCCCCAAATAGGTATAGAATTATCTAAAGCCACAATTTATTACTCGGCCATGTTGAACGAAAAAGGAGAAATATGTTCCTTCAAGTTACTTGTGTTGTGCCGACATCCTACACTTTATTGCCCAAGAGACAGATTAGATTTAGGAAGCTGCTAATTGGATCCACCAAACATATTAATTGTAATCATGCAAAAATAATTTGTGGTCAGAATGTTGAATAGGCTGAATTCAAAGTAAAAGAAAGACTTCATTGTGTATGTGCCTTTATATAAAATTGGTTCATGAAATTTTATTTGCCAGGATTCTAGAAAGTTCAGCAAGACCTAGTCAATGTGATGGCCAATAGTACAGCTATCAATGAATTATGATAAGATTTTTTTTAAAAAAGCATTGGTTCGTGAAAAGTTATAACTCAAAAGTAGAGTCAAGCAATAGACAAACCTTGATTTATTTGTCTAAGATCAGTTATAACTAAGAGTAATGACCCTTGTTGTAGAACTTAGTAGGTTTAAGATGGCATAAATAGAAAGAAAAAAAACCTTGGTGAAAATAATAGCTTTTGGTTAAAGATTTAACAGATTGATATCTGCGCTGAATCTTAAGGCTTAAAGACGCTGGATTTGTCAGCCAGAAAAAAAATCTACTCTTTGCATTTTAGCAGTTCGAGCCCCAGCACTGCATGACAGAGTGAGCTCTCATCACTCCCCTCAGCTTCTGCCAACCTAGCAGTTTGGAAGCGTGCAAATGTGGAGGCTCTTTCCTAAGATGGCTGCTTACTGTTAGGAAGATTTTTCTCTCCTGCTGACAATCTGCTGGTTTTGCTGCCAAAACTGGTTCTTTGGCATCCTTGTTCCCTGGGTTTTAATGTGGGCACTTAGGAAAGACCCAAGACTTTTGGATGGCCACCCAGGAAGGAATCTTAAAGATTGCAGTTCTCTGTAGGAGCAGCTGGAAAGTCACTAGTCTTTCATCCATCTTTTCCTCTCAGCAGACCATTCTTGTAAACAGACCTTGATTTTACCTTGGCTTTAACTCGCTGGTTGAATGCTGAGTGAATGCTGTTTTATTTCAAACCCCGATTTGATTGAAATAATTCAAAATCCATGCTGGAGTCTATTCTTTTTGCTTTTTTCCTTTGATCTATTTATCTGTCTTCAGCTTTTCTTTAAAGAAAATCAGGGTGTGTTCCTGGATAGTGAAAGTGCTTTTATTTGATTTACATTTTTGTTGGACATTCACTACAGGGATTTTGTATTATGTTATATCAATTTGCAAAAAGAAATAATAATTGAAGCTTATTTTTTTAATCAATCTTTCTTTAAACTTTGAATAAAAATATGCAGAAAATATCTCGTCTAAAAGCATGCAAATTCACATAGATAAATAGGTACCACTCTTGTGGGACTAATGACAGAAGCAAAAAAAACCCTAACCAGTGCTGGATCAGACCAAATGCAAGGTGAAAAATGCAGAGAAAAAGGCCCAGATGATGCTGACACTGCTGCAGAACACTGTTAGCTGCTTTGTGTGAGGAACTAGTTTGCCCCCTGTGGTGTGCCCTGGACAGCATGCATGCACAAACTGAACAAACTAGTAATCTTAGGCAGCCAAACTACCACTCTGTAATAACATTGTGGACTCCTGGCTTTCATGTACCAATGCCATACGCTCACTAAATAAATAAGTAAATTAATAAAGAAATAGAACCCTCATAGTCATATCCTATGAATTTTTCATTTGATGTAGAAGGCACCAACAGGCCTCTCCAGACAAAAGGAAGGCTCCATCTGAAGCCAATGGGACACCCCTATATTTGACCCCTTGCCGGAAAAATACTTGACCAAACTTTTGGCTTGCTGTCCTGGCAAGTAACATGCAAATCGATGTGATGATAGGATTTCAATTTTGTTGGAAGGAATTAAGTTATGAACCAGCATGGGGCAAACTTTGACTCAAATAATAGTTTCCTTTAGAGGTTTTGCTGTATTCAGTGTGAGACTCATTAGCACATTATTATCCACTGTTGTGCTTTCTTTTGGACACTTGGGGACCCAAAAGCCTGCATTATTTCATGATCTGCATTTATAATAGCCAGTGTGATATTCAGCTACCTACCAATCAGCTAGCATTCCTTGATCCATTTCCAAGGAGATAACTTTTGGCTCATTATAGCCTAGATCAAGTTTACGATCCCTCTTTTTTTTTTTAAAGAAACCTAACTTCATTAGAATATATTAAAGCAACCACACATCAGCAAGGGAAATAATCGAGGTCAGATTCAGGAAATCATGTAACTCATACCAGAACTACAGGGAATACAGACGGAAAGGATGCATTGAAAATTGCCTGTGGAGAGAATGATCTTTCTGTTATAAAATTTAACCTAAAGCAAAGATTCTAAAAGGGGCCTTAAATTCTGGGTTTTAATAATGTTAAGGTTCTCAACTTTCCAAGGGGCTAGATTGCCAAAAAAGCAAAACAGATGATATGGCACCTAATATCTATCGACTTATAATGTCAGCTGGTAACTTGAGCACTATTTACACTCCAAAACCTTCTCATTAGGGTTTTTCCAAAACTTCAAGCAAGATTTTCAAGCCAGCAAACACAGAAGAAAAGTTTCAAAGATAATTCAAGACATCGAACTGATTTGGAAATATCAGCAACAGGGTCATTTCTGTTCTTTGTGATGTATCACACTGGTTGGTCGAGATGATGGAACATGGGGGGGTCACTAAATTAACTGCTTAGAATAGAGGAAAAAAAACAATTACCTACTTGCATTTATGGTATACTGACAATCCCTTATGGACATTTTGTTTGAAACAGAAAAAAAATGCACTTATGAGTTATGGCTTTGATGATTGGAAAAATAATTAGATAAACTTAGAATAGGATAATGTTGTGATCGTACTTACATTTTCTGCAAAGCTTTCTAATTTTTTTTCTTTCTGATTCTTTCTGCTTGTTTGCTTTTCTTCCTTTGTGTATTCTGCTCTTTATTAGTTTGTGTTATTTTTTTAATGTCATTTGAAAACTTTAATAAACAATGTATACAGGAAAAAAAATGCTACCTACAGTTTTAGTATTGCAAAGCTTTCTGGTTTCCATTTCCCCCCCTTGAGGTGATATCCTTGACATAGGGCAAGGCTGTGCATTGGAATCCAGCCCCTGATATAAATTATTCAAGATTTGTTTTTAGTCTTACAAAAGACTTTTACATCGTCTTCAAACATTTGCTCTGAAAAAAAACAGAACTATTTGCGCAACCTGCGTTTAAACCAGAAAAACTGGTACATTCTTTTGAAAACAATGGCTTAAACTACTTCACAGAGCAAAGATAAATCTAGTAATTTCATAAATCATACCACAGTATGGCCTGAAAAGGCCCAATGTGGATGTTTGATTAACTGTTAGAGCATGGGTGTCAAACTCGAGGCATCGCTTTGCCATCATATGAGGTATCACAATGTTTTTTTTCCATTCACGGAGCTGGAAAGGGTGTGGCCTGTACGTGACTCATCCGGTACAGGGCAACCACAGAGTTAGATGCTGAGTTGAGGGATTTCTGCCCCAAGAGGGACCTGGGACCTAGGCCATGTAGCTTCCCTAAGCAACAATTGACCACTGAATGCACAGCCCCACCCATGGAGTTCTCTCCGTAGTTCTCTCGCCCTCCCTCCCAATTGGAGTCCCAGATTGACCTGCTTGCCTGCCTATGTTGTGCTTTAGATGTGGCTATTGGGCCACAGAGTGCCCTACCATCTCTGACTGGCCCCGTCTCCATCTATTCTCTGCCTCCCGAGTCCCAGCTGATCAGGAGGAAATGGGGATTTTGCAGTAACCTTCCCCTGCCACGCCCACCAAGCCAGGCCCACAGAGCTGGTAGTAAAAATATTTGAATCCCACCACTAATCAAAACACCTAGCCATCAGCAATCAACATCCAGATGAGCCTAGATTAACACCAAGATTAATATCAGACCAATAATCAAGAAGTAAACAATACCCCAATCAAGGAACTGCCAAAGAAGCTAATAGTAAACAGCCCAATCAAAGAAACTCCAAAACCACTCCCACCAACACTGGCAGGCAAGCTGCTAGAATATAAACTGACAGCAAATCCTACTCTTTACTAGCACTGATGACATTACTTAATTTGGGTAATGAAATGTCTGCAACAAAACAACTAAGCTCTGAGAACACCAAGGGACCATCATGACTTTAACATTACATATATTTCTTCAGATACTGGGATGGGTTACAGGAAGATGTAATATACACATTCGGCAAAGTTACCAATCCATAACAGTTTCTCATGTTGGCTCCAAAGCATTCTTTTCCTATATTAAGTGGACAAAAGGTAGGTAAGATACTCTTAATTTGTGTCCAGCTCTTGGTAATGTCATGGGCATGCATGTTTTCACTTGACAGTATTTTGGAAATGGTTTGCTGTTGTTCTCTTCCAAGATGCTTTCTTGATTTTTCCAGGAGAGTCTAAAGCCCTGGAACTTTCACATCCTGCCCCTATTTAAGGCCTAGCTGGTGTCCAACTCTGCCTCCAAAGCAGTTTGCTTTTTGCAGTGTCCCTTATTTATGACTGTTCTTGAAGACAATTAATAGACAGCTGCAAAGAAACACTCTTCTGAAACTAAACTTGACGGTTCATTTTGTTGTTTTAGTTATTTGTCTGTGATTTAAAGATCTTTACAATCTTTCCAAAATTTGAAAACTGAGCCAAAGAAAATATTAATCAAAGGAATACTATACCTTCCAGCCAATGATTCTGAAAACTAAAAGACGTCTTATTCAATCTCAGGGGGGGAAATTGCACAAAAGCTAAACATGTTAAAAAGTAGTCTGAACTTTAAGATCCTCAGTTTGAGTGATGAGGAAGGAAGATTGGCATAAAACTGGCAACTTTTGTAGATGCAATATATCCAACAATATGTGAAACACATGCACAAACACATATTTAGTATCAAAGATCTGATGCAGTTATTAAAAAACTAACCCAGGGATTAATTGCTCCTAATCTCTTTACTGTCCTCAGTAGTTTTCTTATGCAGCTGTGCCTTTTGCCTAGTGTCTAAATTCATCTGCAGCAGTTTTGCTCTACATTTTTAGCAATCGTTTAGGATTTTTATTGATTTACTAGCCGATAACCTGGTGTTACCCAGGTATTTATTTATAGGGGAAAATGTCCGGACCAAATATAATTTCTAATGTTGGCTTTTCCCCCTTACCAGAGGGAGCCCTCTTGTGGAGTACTGTGAAGCCCATTACCATGGCAACTCCACTGCACTGCACAGTAGAAGCCATTTTAAATTACAACAGACTGTATCTTAACAGAACACACACACCGAGGGGTTTTTAGGGGTGTCTACCCCCTGGAGCATTTGTTTCCAGAGAGTAGGTCACCTGTGTACCAAGTTTGGTTGAAATTGCTCGAGGCATTCCAGAGTTATGCTGGAACACACACGGAAACACGCACACATGCATGCACGTACGTACGTATGTATGTATGTATATGCTGGTCTTGTTGTATTCAGGTCTTTTCCTGTGTAAGATTGAGATTGTCTTGGCAACGTTTTGGTGAGGTCTCACTCACCATTCTTAGGCTGGTGTTTTCAGCTTAAACCATGGTCGGAACTGCTGTCTGTCTATAAATCTTGGTGGGGTGTGTGGAGTGCTGGCATTGTTTCAGTAAGTGTATTGATTGGCTGTGTGGTTGTATCATGATTGGTAGATTGGTGCTGATTGGTGCTGGCTGTGTGTCTGTTATTGTTTCATGTTGTAACGGCCTGGGCAGTGTGATCATAAAGCTAGAGTAAAGGAGGCCCGTAGTTCTCTCGCCTCCCACTGCAGTTAAGCACTAAGCAGAGTCATCCACTGTGACTCTGTCAGCAACTACCTTAGCCTTTTTCCTTTTAATTTTTCTTTTCCTCATGACACTGGTGAGGCCCCACCTCCCCGGCCTCCCCTGCCTGCACGTCCCTGATACACACACACACACACACACACACACACACACACACACACACACTTTCCTCTGATGACTTCACTGAAAAGCTCATTGTGATAACTGTAGTGAAAAGGATCACCCCAATTAGAGTGATTTACATGATCCCCTGCTCATCCAAGAGATGTCTCTGATGGATTCCACTCTTAGAGGATGACAAAGGTTTCTAGTAATGAGGTTTGCCTCCTTGCCTACCTTATGCTTAGTAGTTAATTTATACTACTTTTCATTGACAGAACAACTTCAATTCTTCCCTAACTTCATAAAAATGATTTTGGTCCTGGTGGAACATTCCCATCCCTATGTTTATAGTCTTGGACAAATACAGGAAAAAGCCCACTTGCTCTCTTTGACCTCTCCTTGGCAACTGATAATTACCTTCCTTAGCCCAAAGGGTTGAGGCATTTGGGAATATGGGGAGGTGCTTTATTTAGAACATATGACCTGGAGTTTTGCAGTTGCCTCCAGGAGTCACTTAGTGTTTATTTACATTATATAAAATTAGAGGAAATGAAGGGGCATGTGTTGGAAACGGCAACTCTGCCCTGTTTGTTACGAAATCCCCTAAAATAATGTTTTGCTAATGCCAGCAGCTTTGCACATTTGGGACTAAGGCACTTGAATGGTCAAGCATGAGCACGAGGTTACTTGGATAGATAGAAGACATCAATTATATGTAGGAAATCTAATGGGGCTGCATTTTGATGACTAGAGATTGATGACTAAAGTTAAGGAATAATCAATAGTCAAAAATAATCAGTGAAGTGCCAAATTTTGTCACTGTGCTTCCAATCCTCCTCCTCCTCCTCCTCCTCCTCCTCCTCCTCCTCCTCCTCTTCTTCTTCTTCTTCTTCCCCCCCCCTCCTCCTCCTCCCCTTCCTCACCACCACCACCATCACCACCATCTAAACATGTATGCCCCAAGATTCTGGAACAATATTTGAAATGTCCCTTTTCAAAATATTCACATGCTCTTTTAAAATAGTGAAATAGCTTTAAGAACTCTTAGAAAAGGACTCTAGCATTGGTAGGGCCAAACTAGCCGAATTCATTCTGTCAATTCATTTCTTTATGGCATTTATAGATGACCTTTTCACCAACATCACCCAAATGCCCCCAAAATATTTCTCTTTGAACTGTAGCAGGAGGCACAATAGTCCCATTTAATTTTCCATACAAGCTTTTGGACCTTCCTCCCCCATCCCAAGTGATAATTAATAGCTTTAAAGGACAGTTGCTGGTGCTCCTGTGTGCTCATACATCACTGTTCTGACCCCCCCTCCATCTGATGATTAACACCGACACAGGCTAGCCACACTTTATTCACAGTAATAACTCACAGACAAGACGTTGGCAGCAACCCAGACTCCCACAGATAAGAGATACAATACACACAAGAGCTTTTCCAGCTTGGTGTGAATGGTTGTGTCCTGCAAAAGATCTCCTCCCAAAGTCTCTTCTTATATACTCTCTTGGGAGGAGCCAAACCACAACCATCTGGGTTTGATTATCTCCTATGAGTCTGTCTCCGTAATTGCTGCTTTCGTTTCTCCACCCTCCTCTGCCTGGCATCAGGGACAAACTCCCTTTGATCTTCACCACTGCTCCAGTGCCTGGCGTCAGGGACAAACTCCCTTTGACCTTCACCACTGCTCCATGCCTCAGGCACCTCCTGGTGGCCAACCAGCCTCTCTGGTCCCTGCTTGGAGTCTGAACCCTTCCCAGGGTCCTCCACATCTTCCAGAGCTGACTCATAGGGTCCCTCGCTATTGGAGTCCATCGGCAGCTGCAACGGCTCCTGCTGGGCCACAACACATCACTATAGATGAAACTTGTATGCAGCAATTTTCAGGCTGATTTGGTTTTCAAATAAGTTGTGGGTGTTCCATCACTGGTGCTTATCAGTGGTGAAATTCAATTTTTTTACTACCGGTTCTGTGAGTGTGGCTTGATTGGCATGGCTTGGTGGGCATGGCAGGGGAAGGATATTGCAAAATCCCCATTCCCACCCCACTCTGGGGCCAGCCAGAGGTGGTATTTGCCAATTCTCTGAATTACTCAAATTTTCCGCTACCGGCTCTCCAGAACCTGTCAGAACCTGCTGAATTTCACCCCTGGTGATAATCAAGAAAAGACTGGTCAGCCATTTATCCAGGATGGGTCTCCTATCTGATCAGGAGGTTGGGCTAGAAGACTTCCAAGGTCCCTTCCAATACATTCTGTGTTTTTAAAGACCTGAGCTAGTACTTGGTACCCAGCAAATTTCTGTATATATTTATCCATTCATTAGCGATGTAAAAACAACTACACTCAGATTCTTTATTTCCATGGTTTCATTGACAACTTTTCCTGTTATTTAGCTATTCTAGATCATATTTCTTTTTCTTTAAAGGGTTGGGATGTGCAACAACATGGTGAGAATCTCAGGGAGGTCCTGCTGAATACTCTGAAGACTCCATTCTTCTGAAATTGTTTGGTTTTAACTTATGCTTTTTCCACTCAGTCTGAATCAAAGCAGTGGATGTTCTGTTATACTTTGATATGTTTTATAAGTTTGGACGCATGGCTCTCTGCTTGCATTTCTGTATCTCGGAACAGACCACAGCCTAATGAAGCCATGGGAGATACTCTTTAATTTGTGTTGTTCACGAAATAGAATAGTCTACAGTTAGTTTAGTCAGACTGAAAATTATCTGTAACCTGTCCACTTTGAACAGCCCGTTACCACATGATAAAGTTCAGTTCCTTTCAAAAGGCTACAATTTCTTTCCATGCTTAATTCCCAGGAGTAAGTGAAATTTCTGTCTTTGCTGTGTAAGGACCTGTTGATCTGCTCTGCTTTATGTTGGCATCCGATATGCCACTTTCCACTTAGGTCCTTGCTTCATTTAATCTCCAGAGACCAATTAAAGTTATTTGATCTTTAAACATGTAATCAATTGTAGTGACACAAATAGATGTAAATGGCGATTTCCCTTAAAACAAGGTTGTTGTTTTTTTTTAAAAGAAAAACCTAATGTAAATGTGGTGCCCATTACATAAAGATGTAGAACATGAACGGACCGGGCCATATACCGGATTGTCTTGTTGATCAGATGGAGACCACCAAGTTTGGAATTCTGGAAAGTCTTGAAAGAAGTCATGGTGAGGGAAAGAAGGCCAAGGAGAGGTTTTGGGTATGCCTTTTCCCTGGCATTGAGGCAATGATGGGTTCCTACTGGTTCAGACTGGTACAGTAGTGGTTTGGTGGCCTGGGTTGCTGGAACTGGCAGCAACCCAGGCCTGCCATGCCCCCAAACCAGTTCTCACACCTATGGTGCCACCATCTGGTTTTTTGCTTCTGCACATGTGCAGAACAATTTTTATTGTATTGTGCATGCATGTACAACGTGCATCAAGCATACACATGCGAAGCGCCCATGAGCAAACCGGAAGTAGTGACTGCCGGAAACCACCCCTGCCTTGAGGGCCATTTTGGCTTGGATTGCAAAAGCAACAGGCAGCCTGGCTTCTATACAGACATCTTCCTGCCTAACGTCTGACTGACACTTTATGAAGTGCTTGTCAGGTCTTACTTGGAATGTCATTAGTAGACATAAGGTTAGCTAGTTTGTCTATGGACTATTAGACCAATGAGTTTTTTTAAAAAGATTAGTTTCTCCTGAAGGAGCATTGGTTGTGCCTGGCGCAGATGATTGATTTAAGCTGGGTAAGAATGCCAGGTTCTGCCAGTGTCCTTTGCTGTTTCTGTTACCAGCAGTAACCTTACAGGATTCCTACTGATTCTGCCAGCAAAGAGTTTCATGTGATACTACATTCTATTATTTAAATTATTTTGGTGTAGGGAGATGGCATTTTTTTCTATCCCTATTCCCTTGTTCTAGAACTAGATGGCGAACCTATGGCATGTGTGTCAAAGGTGGCACACAGAGCCTTCTCTGCGGGCACACAAGCTGTCGTCCCAGCTCAGCTCCACTGCGTATGCACACGCACCTCCCACTGACCAGCTGATTTTGGGGTCTCTGCCACACATGCCCGGGGGCAGGGGTCACGCAGGGGGTCACGTGTGCATTCATGGGGGATGGGGCACATGGGTAGTATCGCATGCGCATTGCATTATGGGTGTGTGTGCGCACTTTCGACATACAATGATGTAAAGGTTAGCCATCACTGTTCTAGAATCATGGCCATTTTCTATCACCACCGACATTTCCTCGAGGAGCTGGTTGATTATGGAGATTGCTCTTTCTCAGTCATTCATTCCTGATTCATCTAATGCCCTTCCTCCATGTCTGTTAGACTGCCTAGAGGCAGTGGGTGGGTGGGATAGAGCAAAGCAGGAGAGGTTGATAGGCATCTATCAACCTCTCTTCTCTGCCAGTGACCTGTTAGTTGAACTATGGCTGAGCATGGACTGAGTGCCTGCAGTGTATCCCTCATCCCTGTCCTATGTAAGGAAAAGCAATTGATGACATACATTCGTGAGACCAGGATAATCTACCAATCCTTTTCCTTAAATTGTCCCATATTACTATTGTAATGGCTGGTCAACTCACTAGCTTTGTACCAGAGGCAAGCCTTGCACTTGGGATAAAGTAGTTTATGCCAGTGTACTTTTCTGCTGACACAAGGAATACAGGATATCAGCTTCTTCAATCCCCACAATGGATGAATGGCTGCAAAACCTTGTTTTGCTTAAAGAAAAAATATACAAATACCTTTATTTCTACTTGGAAACTTATGGACTTTGTGGTTGAGGTGGGAAAAAGGAAATTTTGGGTTTTACCAATTAGATATATTTGTTGTTATAGAAATGGCTAGTTTATATTATTATGAAAAAGTAAAAAGTTGAGGTCAGATGTCAATGCCTTATTTTACTGCACCAAATGTGTTAGAAGTCAATGCCTTCTTTTTCTTTTCCCTTTGCTTTCCTCTACTATCCACTTCCCTTTTCCCTTCCCTAATATTTACTTTTGTATTCCCTTTGTATGCCATATTATAAACTAATAAAAAAACTATATAAAAAAGAAATAATAACACCAAAAAGTTATCAGCTTCTTTAGGCTTTATCATATATTGGGTCCTGCCCACTCATCTGTTCATAAGAAGAGATTGGATAGCCATTTGTCTGAACTGGTAAGGGTCTTCTGCTTGAGGTTGCCCTAGAAGACCTCTAAGGTCTGTTCTGTTCTGTTCTCCTCCTCCCTTTCATACAAATAATCTAATATGCATGTCCATGAAGCTAGTTCAGTTAGGACCCAGAAACAGTGGTCCTTCATTATATTCCTTGTCTTGTAGAATGCCTCCCTTTGACTGAAACCAATCTGTTAGTTTTTTGGAAATTGGTCCAATTAGAGCTTTTCCAAAGAGCATTTGGGGAATAACTGGAGCCACAGTAGCTGCTGTTTTGATTGTACCGATGAAAGCTGCAAAACCTTTCTCTAACATACACATTTTTTTAAAAAGTCCATTAAAAATAGTGGTCTGTTTTTAGCACTGGACTGCCATCCTAACACAATGAAATAGTTCATACTGATCATCTGTTCATCACCTATTTTTGAGAATTACTCAATTTAAAAAAAATAACAAATGTTACATAAAAACCAGAGCATGCTTCTTTATAATGTCTGAGTTTATTTTATTTGCTCCTTAAAAGTCTACTGTGTTTGATAATTTCAATTCTTTGCACTTTGGCAACATGTGCACAATTATTTTTGCTGTTATATAGGATTGTTTTTAAATAGTTAACCTCCAATGTGAGATTGAGATGCTTTTCCAACCTTTTCCTGCCAACCTATCAACTATACAGACAAACTGTTCAGTAGCTGCAGTGGTATTTTATGGTCAAGGTCAAAGCTAATTCCAAGTAAAAGCAAACAAGTCTGTTTTTGAAGAGAGATACAGAAAATTACAGCAAGCTACTCCAACATGGATGATTTACCTGCAGGATCAAACTTCCATTTATTTTATGATTGAACTCTTGGGAAATTTGACATCCAACCCCTAAAAAACTGTACAAGATGCTTTATGTTGCTGTTGTTATTCGATTTCTCCCAGGAATCTCATACATTTTATGATGTGGAGCTGCCCAACAATAACTACAGGATCAATTAAATTGAGTGATGCTCTGGGCTTCCTACTTCAAAAATGTTTCTTGCATTGGAGATACATATTTCAAAGGAAATACTTTGGGTTATATATTTCAAAAATGTCTCATGTCTTTCTCACTGTCTTTTTACCTTCTTCAGCATTAGACATGTCAAAACAATGGTAGATATTACCATTACTTCATTGAGACTGCAAAGGTCTACAGAGTAGGGATCAGAGGTAGTATTCCGCTGGTTCAGACTGGTTCACCCAAATTGGTAGTGCCGAACTGCATGTAGGACCATCCCCGTCCACCTGCCCCAACTCCAAAATGTAGCCTCATTTTCTATGCCGCACAGATGAGTGCATGCCGCACGCATGAGCAAAGTGTATGCACAGAAGGCTGCATGCATGTGCTCACATTTGCGAGCCAGTGGCAAACTAAGTGAAATCTGGTATCACGGGTAGAGATACCATTTTTAAACTATAATGCAGACCTTGGAATAGCCTCCCTGAGTCCAGAGTCAACAATTATCTAATAGCATTCCTGCTCTATATACTAATATGCCTCTGCTGAGTAAGATGGATTGACCATGTACTGAAATATCTCAGAAATTAGAGTTAGAAAAATAATGACGCAGAAATAGCTGGACTTTTGTTCAAATAGCCCTGACAAAATTGTTCTTAGAAAAAGGATATTTGCAAAAGTCTTAGTATTCTGGACTTTGTACGAATACTTGTCCAGAAATGTCAGAAAATAGTACCAAAGTATAACAAATAAGCTAACACAAAAATCCTTCTGATGAGATTAGTTTGCCTAATTGTTCCAGTAATGGGTTACCACTGGAGTTGCAGCACAAAACCAGATTGCGTTTCACTCTAACTACACAAGCAAATGAAGTTTGACTCCCATTTAAGCTTCACATCAACATACCAAATGACTATAAAAACAATGCCACATGTGTTGGTGCCTCTTTTTAATAAGTGTCTTCCTCAATTTTCCCTGTTATGATAGGAACATACACAACATTAACAATATTTGAAGGGATATCAATTGTAGCCAAGGGGGAGAAATTTATCCAGGGCACTTGGAAAACATGGTAGAATTTAACATTGCTGCCTTTTGGAAGGTGGTCATTGCTTTAATTATGCTGTTGTTTTCTTAATAATTAAGACCAAGGGTGTCTTCCTGTTATTTTGGATGACAACTGCCAATAACACTAAGCAGCATGACAAGTAGTTAAGGATTATGTGAGCTGAAGTCAAAACATTTGGAAGAGACAAATCCTTTGGATTTTGGAAAACATCACCAAGGCCAAACACTCTATACACTACTACTACTACTACTACTACTACTACTACTACTACTACTACTACTACTACTACTACTACTGACTAGTTAAAATAACCATTCTTGGTTTAAGTATCTGCTTGAATAAAAATTTAAAAAAATCCAGCTGCATATACAGTATTCCAACTAGCACATAACTGAAATGGTGCATTGATGATAGCTTCCTTAGTGTGCAGAACACACACACACACACACAACCACATGTATATGTATAATGTAGACTTCCTTCCCCCATCAGTGAGTACATGGATGAATGACTGGATGGCATGATGTTAGTTCTTTAAAAGGAAAAAAAAAGTGTAGCCAATGGCATATTTCAGAAATAAAGCCATTTACTTTACCGTTTTTGCTGAGTTTCTCATCAGAACTTTAACCTTTTCCAAAAAGCAACACAGGTCATGTCTCTTAAAATGGAAATGTTTGGAAGAATTGAAACATAAAGCCACTTTATCACTTTAGCAAATACATATTTCATTTTCTTCCATCAGCATGTCTGAAAAATAACTTATAGAGATTTTATAATGATAAATTTAATTAGTTTTTAAAGTGTTTGTAATTTTTTTTAACAGATTAAGGCATAAACTTATGACCTCTTCCTTTCAGCCTGTTTGGAGAAGCAGAAAGGCCAACAGTTAATGCTGAAAACAAAAGGTATCATTCAGATAATTGAGGAAACCTATATTATCTGTATCAATTGGAGAAGTGATTAATTTTCAGAAAAATAGGTTGAATAAAAGAGAAGAGAAAACCAAGGCTTATATATATTTTTTCCTGACAGTTTGCTAGTATTAAGTGATCCTCTGTCTCTTTTCTCATGTTCATTTATTTCTCATTTGGTGAAGAATGTTCAAACATAAATCAAACACTATCTTTCACCTCCAAACTATTTTAAAGAAACATGTTTGTGATGACAGGAGGTGGGACTAGATGTGATTGCTTCCTCCAATTTATTTAGCTCTCAAAAGTAGCAAGTAGTTGGTTACTCTTGGTTGGCAGGAAGCAAAAAAAAAATAATGAATAGCACCTCGGAAGGATGGAAGGCTGAGTCAACCTTGAGCCTGGTGAGATTCGAACTGCCAAATTGCAGGCAGCCAGCAGGGAGCAGAAGTAGCCTGCAGTACTGCACTCTAACTACTGCGCCACCAAAATTGGAAATGGTATGATGTAGACAGCAGCACCATGGTCAGATTCACAGTAGATTTTTGATTATTTGTTTGCTTCCATCCCACTAACAAGGTCACAGCAAGAATTTTGTCTCAGGTACTTTGAAGCAATCCCAAATTAGGGTCCTGTGAATTTTTTCCAAAAATATTTCTTCCCAAAATAACCTTCACTGGTTCACAATTTTTAAAACATGGATAAAATACTTCAGTCATAAAAATATAGGCTCTTTTGTGTTAAAGGAAAGGGGGAAAGGAACAAAGAGGAAATAGAGAAGAAACAGGACTCCATGGAAGTGTGGTTTGACCGATGCTTCACCGTGTTGCAAGCGTGAATGAGAGATTTGGCTACTTATTTTAAAATTAAGTAATACAGCAATTCAGTCTTCCTCATTACAGTCATTCTTCCACATGGACATCCATTTTCTTGATCTATTCTTTCGTAAAGTGTTTCTTCCACTGGCCTACTGTTATTCCAGGACATCGTATCTTGTATTCCGTGGCACGACATAACCGCGGTAGACTAAAGCGTGCCGACAACACCGCGGCACTAAAACCGCGATGTCAAAAGCGCGCCCACAACAGCGCGCCCACAACAGCGCGCCGACAACAGCGCGCCGACAGAAGCGCGATTTAACTTAAGGTAAGGTTTAGGGTTAGGTTTTGGGTTAGGTTTAGGGTAGGTTTAGGGTAGGTTTAGCGTTAGGTTTAGGGTTAGGTTTAGGGTTATTTTTAGGGTTATGTTACAGCGCGCTTCTGTCAGCGCACTGTTGTCGACGCGCTGTTGTCGCGCGGTTTTGACGGTGCGGTTTTGTCACCGCGCTTTAGTCACACGCGCTTTAGTCTACCGCGGTTTTGTGGTGGAACCCTTGTATTCCCTCTGCCCTGGAATCCACAGGAGTTTGCTGATAAAGCTCTTTGGCACATTGCAATTCTACATCTACAGGTGAATCCCTCTGAGAATTCTAAACGTGGGATTCCTAAAACATTGGGCAACTTAAACTTGATAAAAATGTGGCATATATGCCTGCTGCCTTTCTTATCCTACATTCTGTTATATATTCAATTTTGCGATTTTATGCAATCTGTTCCTTGATTTCAGCATCAAACCATGAATGACGGCTGCATGAAGCTTCTAGTTCTTATTACCTCTTATGTTCTGCTTTCCTACATATTTCCCTCTTCTTGTAAAATTGCCCTTTTACTGGTCTGGCGAAAATGGTTTCAGGGCATGAATGAAGGATTAAGGGAACGTTCACAGCCTGGCATGGGAGAAATCAACTGGCGGTACATGAGGTTTAGGTCTGCCCCTCAGCAGGGCATTTCCTGCTCTTGGGCAGTGTTGAAGCAGTTTGTGTGGTTGCATTGCAATCAGCAGGGAATATTGTGTTGTTTTTCAAGGAATTGCTAAACCAGATGTTGAACGGAAGTTGAGCCAAAGGTTTTAGCTTACTGCAGACGGGTAAACTCCTTTCCAATGACTGATAGGATATCCCTCCCCCACTCCCAGTCTTTTCAGTTCATGTTGCTTTTAAGCTTACAGTGGAGATTTGCTTAATGAAATACTGTAGAGGCCCTCTCATAAGTTTCACTGACAGTGTTTGATAACTTATGGAGAAAAATAAATACATATTTGGGTGCACAAGGTGGGCAGAATTGTTCCATCTTTCACATGAACATTCAAAAAGGGATTGGCATCAAAGAGTGGAATTGGGGACTGAAGAGAAAGAGATGTTCAGGTGGCTAAAAAGGAAGGAAAACCTATGTCTGAACATATCCCTCTGATAAAACAGAGCTTTTTGCCTGAAAAAAGTTCAACCATTAAATTCTAATGGAAATGCTGATAAATATGAAGCTGCTGTGAAATATAAAAAAAAGGATCAACAAAGTATTTCCCCATTCCTAATCAAAAATATTGTTGTAATGGAGCTTTCCAGAAAACAAAGATAGGGATTTGTCTCCCAGATGGAAAGGATACAGTTGTTCTATCCTTCACCATTGTAGCAGAGTTTTTACTTAAGCTGAACATTTTCCTAAATTTAAGGTTTGTGGCTAAGGGAATACAGTACTTTCAGTTTTCCTAAAGAGGGCAGTCATGTTCCACAAAACAGCTTTCAAGTCTTTACAACTTCTAAAGTAGTTTCTACTTTAGCATGTCTTGTGGGGGGGGGGGGGGAGCAGCATTACCATTAATTCAAGTTTATAGATACCTTAGGAACCCCCATCTCTCCTAAAGATAAAAATATCAAAATGAAAGTGCATTTTTAAATGAATGGAAATTGATCAAGGAGAGAAGCAACTTAGAATTAAGGAGAAATTTTCTAACATGAGAACAATTAACTAGCAGAAAAGCTTCAAAAGTTGTGGTGCTCCATCACTGGAGGCTTTTAAGAAGAGACTGGACAGCTACTTGTCTGGAATGATATAGGGTCTCTCCCAACTCTGTTAGTCTGTTGAATGAACATCAATTAAAGTGTGTTGTTTGTTTTTAGATCTCCTTCATGTTTCTCAAGTGTTTAAGAAAAAGAACAAGAATATAAATAAACATTTTTATCAGCTATGATCACGGTGTATGGTAGTTATTAGTTATTCAAGGTGTGCAATGATTATATATATATAGGAAATAAGCTAGAGCAGACCTGTGGTAGATATTATGTGTGTGTTTTAGCAACTGTACATTCATATCCCAAACATGCTTTTTCAAGAGACAGTTGAACTTTCTTGTTTTGCTTCTCATCCAAGAAGTTTCTTCAGCTCTGTCTAGAAGATGGAACATGGAAGAATTTATATTCCTTGCAGACAGCTGGTCATTTGCATTCTTTTAGAGAGTCATTGAGGCCACACAGTCTGTCCCTGTCTTCAACAGTGAAAGGACATAGGGCAGAAAAAATCCTGCAGCCAAGAAGGCTCCATACCCATTTGCATTACTGAGGTGATGCTGAGGACCAAAGTAACCTCAATAACCCTCTAAAAGAATGCAAATGATTAGCTGTCTGAAAAAAATATAAATCCTTCCATTTCCCACCATCCAGACAGAGTTGAAGAAGATTGTTGAATGAGAAGTGAAATGTCTTCAAACAAAAACAAGAAAGTCCAGTTGTGACCTGAAAAAGCATCATGACTGGGTGACTGAGAATCTCCATAGACATTTGTACATTCATATGCAAAGACACAGTCACTGTATAACAATATTTGCATAGTTACTTGGCATTTGGCAAGGAAAGATGTCCTAAGTTCCTATACCTAGAAACCATGCTGAGTTTACATACTTTGCATGGATGGTTTTATGTGTGCAACCAAATTAGGACAAGTTCCTTCTGCCAGACTTCATCATTTGATGCTTATTGATCTAACTATTTGTAAGAGAAGGCTTTGACACATCTTAATTGTAGTAAAGAAGTCATATTCAGCCAGTTCTGACCAGTTCTGGCGAACAGGTAGCAAAAATTTTGAGAAGTTTGGAGAACCGGCAAATAAGCTGGTTCCCCCCCCCCCCCTGCTGCCTCCCAGCCTCCCAGCTGATCGGCATGGTTGGTCTATTGCTGCCTCCCAGGTTGGGTCTTCCTCTGTTGCCCTGCACAGGGGAATGGAGCTGGAAAGCAGATTAGTGGGGTGGGGAAGGAATGGAGATTTTGCAGTAGCCTTCCCCTGGAGTGGGGAGGGAATGGAGATTTTACAGTATCCTTCCCCTGCCACACCCACCAAGCCATGCCATGCCCACCAAACCGCACCCACAGAACTGGTAGCAAAAAATGTTGAAACACACCACTGATATAGACATCTTCACTGAACTGGCTGACTGAATACTGATCCATACTATCAGTCTTCATATAAGATTATTTGGAGAATTATGTTGAGTTTGTTCATAGGGGATTATGTGGAAAGATACTTGCAGTAGGCTAGGAAACCTGTGGATCTCTAAAAAACATAGCACAACTCACAGCAATATATCCTTATTTTGGATGTATTTTTGATGGGGGATGTCAATGTTGGTCCCATCTGGATTGGAATGTAGCTGCCAGTCTTTCACAAAATTGAGTTCTGCAAATATTTTCTTCCTTTGCTTAGCTGAAATGAAATTGGGAACTTGACATTTGAATGTCTTATTTGGTTCGACAAAGGACTGGAGAGGGAAAATGCATGGCTGGCAAACAGAACAAAACAAGCTTTTTAAAAAGAAAAAAATGCACACAGTATTGTGCTATGCAGCTCAGATTTAAATAAATGGATCCCTATATCTGATCCTGATATGGGGGCTGATAAGCAGTGTAAAAGGGTGTACTAATGATTTAAATATATTTCAGTACTAGTTACACAGAGACACCTAAGGAGCATCAGGGAGCTCACTTTGGAAAATAGATTAAAAGTTTTAGAGTAATTTGCACAGAAAAATCACTGAGTTTTAAAATGTGTTCAGCCCTCCTCCAATGCCTTTAGAATAAGAAAGGTAGAGAGCCATGCTCAAATTTGTGGGAAGAAAAGGTAGGGGTAGGGGTTCTTTAACTAAGGCCAACAATATTCAGGCTGATGTACCTCTAAAACAGTTTTAAAAGGGTCTCCCATAAAGGATAGGGAAACATTAAATGCTTTCTGATTAAATTGCTGATTAAATGGATCATCATCCCCTACATAGAATGTTGGATGGAGATAGAAGTTACTTTTGACTCTGGAAACTAGACGGATCAATCCAGCAAAATTGAAATACCCTAACACAGGGGTGTCAAACTCAATTTCATTGAGGGCCACATCAGGGTTGTGTTTGACCTGGGGGGGGGGGGCAGGATGGCAGTGGCCAGGGTGGGCGTCCCCAGCTCAATGTCACTCGTGTCAGGGGTGCCTGTGGTGGCCGAGTGCTCTGCCAGCAAAAATGGGCTCCCGAGCTCCATTTTGGCTGCAATGGCCTCTTGCAACTCTCTGCCAGCAAAAACGGTGCTTGGAAGTGTCCTCCCGCAGCCTTCCCGAGCTCCGTTTTCAGCTGCAATGGCCTTCTGCAACTCACTGCAAACAAAAATGGCACTTGAGAGGGCTACACTCAGCCCTCCTGAGCTCCATTTTTGTGGGAGAGGCACTGCGGGCCGGTCCTTCACTATTTCCAGGGTGTCCCTGAGGCAGAGGTGGGTTCCTACCATTTCGCACCTATTCGGTAGAACCAGTTTGTCAAATCTACCGAACTGGTTAGAAGAGGTTCCACCAGTGGACCCGGAAAGCAGGCCACACCTACAGAAGAGATTCCAAAATTTTTTGAAACCCACCACTGCCCTGAGGGCCAGATGTAAGTATCCCGTGGGCCAGATCCGCCCCCTGGCCTTGAGTTTGACACCCCTACCCTAGCAGAAGAACCCTATTTAACTGTGTGAAGTCTAATTTCCTCTCCTTGCATTGGGGTTTTTGCAGCTCCTACCCCCCCAAATGATTTATAGGTTTCTCCTATAGCTCGCAAGGCAATTTTTCCTCCCAAAATGCCTAGTGACTTAATGGTATTGATTAGTGCAACATTACTTTTTTGATCTTCAATTGCTCTTACAAAATTGAATCTTTTGCCATCTTAAAAAAGGATTAACCAATTCTTGAATTCAAGTGACCCAATGAAGATTGGAATTACAGTATCAAGTCAAGTATGGAAAGTAGGTAAATTATGAAGGCAAGTTACAAAAATTCAGGGGATAAATATGATTGTGATAACATCTAGACTAGAGTAAGATGAGAAACTAGGGAAACTTTTGAAAGGCTGAATTTAAATAAGAAATAATAATCCACTTAACAAAAATGGCTCTGATGGTGGCTATTAAAGAAACAAAAATTAGTTGTAAAGCACTTGGATGAAATTAAAGAGAAAATTGATATATACAGAAAAGCACAGAGTTTGAGCCAAGATAGTCCCAAGGGGTTACCCAGACAGAGCAGAAATTAAATCTCACAGTGAAGATAACTAGAGGTTGATGAAATTCAAATCAAATATAGCAATGGACATTCGGCTTTAAAATAAATAAATAAATAGATTGATAAAATAAATAACCCTTCCATTTATAAAATTGCCATCAATTAATGTAAACGAATACAGAAAATAGATATGGAAATAGATTGTCCATTATTTATTTGCCTAATCCTTAGCATGACTACATTCTTTTCAGCTCTAGGATGGTTGCTTGTCATTCTTGAGGCTATTCTTGATGACATGACATGCTTCAGGGAAAAGGTAGAAAGAGAGCCAGGAATTATAGTAAAGCATGGAGAGCTTTGGCAGCTTCACATATGTCAGCATATTGGTATTTCTGTACATGTGTGTGTCCATCGGTCATTATTTCAGCTGTCAAATGTCTTTTCCTTAGTATTGTTCTAGAGAAACAAGATATAAAATAGATCCAGCTTCTTCTACCACTGCAGTACTATGATAGCATAGTTTGGGTTGTTTGTTTATTTTTAAACATCTTCATAAGGCATTCTCTACTCTACTCCTCTCCACTCCACTCCATTCTACCCTACCCTATCCCGCCTCACCCTTCCCTTAAGTTATGACCCAGGTTATCAAGGCAAGATGGTCATTTAGAGAGTCATTTATTGCTCTCAAAAAGTGTTCAAAAAATGGCCCTCCAATGACCAGTAAGCAGGGATGAAATACAGCAGATTCTGGAGAACCAGTAGGGGAAATTTTGAGTAGTTTGGAGAACTGGCAAATACCACCTCTGGCTGGCCCCAGAGTGGGGTGGGAATGGCAATTTTGCAGTATCCTTCCCCTGCCAAGCCCACCAAGCCATGCACACAGAACTGGTAGGAAAAAAAATGAGTTTCACGACTGCCAGTAAGGCTCCACACCATGCTACCCTCAAAGTCCTCAAATCAAAGACAAGGTACAAGCAGAGATGGGCTGCACTTTCTTTAATAAAGGGTTTGCTGGTTGTGAATGCGCACAAGCATGTGCGTGCACTTCACCTATGGCTGCAACTTTGCAGAGTGCATGGCAAGGTGTGTGTGTGGCAGGAAGCTAGCTGGAGCATTATCCGGCTTCCTACTCTACATGAGTCTGGGGATCGGCTGTGGCCTTCATTGCAACTAATCCCCGAGCTCGTGTATAGCGCAGAGCCACATAGTGCTCGGTGGGTGACTTCCCAAGGCATGTGGGGGGGGGGGCAGTTGGAAGCTAGCTGGAGTGCTATCCAGCTTCCCACTCTGCGCGAGCCCAGGAATCAGCTGCGGCCTTCATTGGAGCCAATCCCTGGGCTTGCTAATAGCGCAGAGCTGCTTGGCGCTCAGAAGGTGACTTTGTGTGGTGTGTAGGGGGGACGTTGGGAAGCTAGCTGGAGTGCCATCTGGCTGCCCACTCCACTCGAGTCCGGGGATTAGCTGCAGCCTTCATGGCAGCTGATCCCCGGGCTCACGTATAGCGCGGAGCCGCATAGTACTTGGTGACAACTTTGTGTGATGCATTGGGGGGGGGGGGTGGCGAGAAGCTACCTGGAGCACCATCTAGCTTCCCATTCTACACAAGCCCGGGGATCAGTTTCGGCATTCGTTGCAGCCAATCCCCGGGCTGGCTTACAAAGCAGAGCTGCATGGCACTTGGCAGGTGACTTTGTGGAGCATGTGGGGGGCAGCGGGAAGCTAGCTGGAGTTCCATGCGGTTTCCCACTCTATGCGAGACTTGGGATCAGCTGCGGCCTCCATTGCAGTCAATCCCCGGGATCACATAGAGTGAAGAGCCACATGGCATTCAGCAGGCAACTTTGCAGGGTGCATGGGGGGCTGGCGGAAAGCTAGTTGGAGCACCATCAGGCTTCCCACACTATGCAAAGATGAGGATTGGCTGCAGCCTTCATTGCAAGCAATCCCTGGGCTTGTGCAAAGCACGGAGCCACATAGCGCTCAGCAGGCGACATCACAGGGTGGCTGGGGTGGGGTGGGGTGTTGGGAAGCTAGATGGAAATGGACATTGCCAACAGATTTGGAGATTGTCGGTATGCTTAGGAGGGTGCAGAATTTTGCTGCCTGACGTATCCAAGTTTTCTGGTAAAATTCAAGGAAAAATGGGGGGGGGACCCCAGTTAGGGTTAGGGTTAGCTTTCCATGAACTCGTACAGCAAAATGGACATTGCCCACGGATTTGGAGTGCACCGACCTTTCCAGCCTGCCTTATCTAGGTTTCCTGGTAAAATACATGGGAAAATCCCATTGGGGGGAAAACGCACTTAGGACTAGGGTTAGCTCCCCATAAACTCATACAACAAAATGGGCATCCCCAACAAAATTTGAGTGTGACGGTATGCTTAGGAGGGCACTAACTTTTCCTGCCTGTCTTATCCACATTTCTTGGTAAGATACATGGGAAAAACCCGTTGGTAGGGGGGAAACCCACCTAGGGTTAGGGTTTGTTTGTTTGTTTGTTTGTTTGTTTGTTTGTTTGTTTGTTTGTTTATTAGACTTATATACCGCTTCATAGGGCTTTCAGCCGTCTCTAAGCAATTTACAATTTTTTTTAGCAAATTGAGTCAGCAACTTGTCCCCACAATCCAGGTCTTCATTTCACCCACCTCGGAAGGATGGAAGGCTGAGTCGACCTTGAGCCGGTGAGATTTGAACCACTGAACTGCAGATCACAGTCAGCTAAAGTGGCCGGCAGTACTGCACCCTAACCACTGCGCCACCTCGGCTCTTAGCTCCCCATTAACACAATACAGCAAACTGGGCATTGCCAACAGGTTTGGAGCACGATGGTATGCTTAGGAGGGCACTGACTTTTCCTGCCTGCCTTGTCCACCTTTCCTGGTAAAATACATGGGAAAATCCCATTGGTGGAAAATATAGACCAAGGGTTAGGGTTAGGTCTCCATGAATTCAGGAAGCAAAATGGACATTGCCAATGGATTTGGGGTGCTTTATTATGCTTATGAGGGGCCCAACCTTTTGGACCAGGCTTATCTACGTTTCTTGTAAAATACATGAGAAAATCTCATTGGGCGAAAACAGACTTAGGGTTAGGGCTAGGTCTCCATGAATTTGGAGAGCAAAATGGACATTGACATTGGATTTGGGGTGCTTTATTGTGCTTAGGAGGGCACCGACATTTCGGATCAGTGTTATCTATATTTCCTTGTAAAATACATGGGGAAATCCCATGGGGGAAAAATAGACCTAGAGCAGTGTTTCTCAACCTTGGCAACTTTAAGTCCCATGGACTTCAACTCCCAGAATCCCCCAGCCAGCATAGCGATTTAAAGTCGCCAAGGTTGAGAAACACTGACCTAGAGTTTGGGTAGGTCTCCATGAACTCAGAGAGCAAAATGGGCAACACCAATGGATTTGGGGTGTTTTATTAGGCCCTGGATGTGCCCAACTTTTTGGGTCAGGCTTAGCTACGTTTCCTGGTGAAATACATAGGAAAATCCCTTGGGGGAGGGGAATAGAACTAGGGTTAGGGTTAGGTCTCTATGAATTTGTAGAGTAAAATAGGCATTGCCAGTGAATTCAGGGTGCTTTATTATGCTTAGGAGGGCACCGACTTTTTGGATCAGATTATCTACGTTTCCTGGTAGAATACATGGGAAAAATCTCTTGGGGAAGAAATCAGTTTTAGAGCTCGTTTGATGTATATCTTCCCTTTCTACTGTAAGCACACTTATGAAAACTAACAATTAATGGTAAATCAATATTCTTTTAATGTGGTTCAAAACAGTAAAAATACTGCCAATTAATTTAGAGAGAAAAAAACTTCATGAAAAGGTAATGCATTCTTTTTACTTCTCCTTTAAATACTTCACTAATAAAGGTCAGCTTATTTTCCAAAACACCTAGAGCAATGGTGAAATCAACTTACCTTAGCACTGGTTAACAATTCATTCAATTCCGGGACCTAATTTTAGACGAGAGGGCAGACCTGGCATGTATTACTGAAACCTGGCTGGGCCCGGAGAGAGGAGTCCTCTCACTGAGATGTGCCCAGAGGGTTTTCAGGTGCTTCATCAACCGCGACCCCAGAAAAGGGGTGGGGGAGTGGCCATTGTTATCCGAGAGTCTCTAGTTCCTCGTAGGATCCCTGCTCCAGAGCTTGTCGGGTGTGAGTCCTTACTGGTGAAGTTGGACCTTGAGGGTCAAGTGGGCTTGTTGTTAACATACCTGCCCCCCAACAGCGTTGCAACAGCTCTCCCCTCACTCCTCGAGTCAGTAGCCGAGCTGGCAGTTGAGTCCCCCAGGCTTATGGTGCTGGGGGATTTCAATTTGCCTTCGCTCGGCGAGCACTCTGATGGAATGCAGGAGATCATGGCTTCCATGACAGCCATGGGCTTGACCCAAGTAATTCGGGGCCCGACTCACTCAGCAGGTCACACGCTCGACCTCGTATTTCTCTCGGAGCAGTGGAGTTGTGATCTTGGTTTGAGGGGTATTGAGATCTTGCCCTGTCATGGTCGGACCACTTCCTGCTGAGGCTTGACTTTCGGAGACCAATCCCCCACTGTAGGGAGGAGGAACCGATTAGGTGGTTCCACCCCAGGCACCTTATGGACCCTCCGGGCTTTCAGATGGTGCTTGGTGTTATCCCTGATACTCTCGTCCACAGTCCGGTTGAGGCCTTGGTTGCAGCTTGGAACTCAGCGGCATTGGAGACTCTTAACAGGATTGCGCCTTTACGGCCTCTCCGAGGTAGCAGATCCAGGAGGGCTCCTTGGTTCACCGAGGAACTCCGGGAGATGAAATGCCAAAAGAGGTGCCTAGAGCACCACTGGAGGGCCAGTAAGTCCGAGTCAGACCGAGCACTGTTGAAAACCTGCATCAGAGCCTACCTCCTGGTAATTCGGACAACAAAAAACACATACTTTGCCGCTCTGATTGCTTCCGCTGAGTCGCGCCCAGCCGCCTTGTTCAGAATAACCCGCTCCCTCTTGAAAGGGAGGGATGCGGGCAACCCTCTATGAGGTAGAGCTGAGGAATTTGTCCAATTTCTCACGGATAAAGTTGCTTGGCTTCGGACAGACCTGGACTCCAATTGCTCAGAGCCAGCCGAGGTACCGGGGGAGGGTCTTGAGCGGAATTTATGGATTGATTTTCAACTTGTCACCCCTGAGGAAGTGGACAAGGCCATGGGAGCTGTGAGTGCCTCCACTTGCGTGCTGGACCCGTGCCCCTCCTGGCTGGTTTCTAACAGCAGGGAGGTGACACGGGGCTGGATCCAGATGACAGTTACCGCCTCTCTTCGGGATGGGACCTTCCCGCCCCTCCTAAAGGCGGCGGTGGTGAGACCCCTCCTGAAGAAGCCATCTTTGGATCCAGCCATCCTAAGTAACTACCGTCCAGTCTCCAACCTCCCCTTTGTTGGGAAGGTTGTTGAGAAAGTGGTGGCCTCTCAGCTCCGGCGGTCCTTGGATGAAACCGATTATCTAGATTCCTTTCAGTCTGGATTCAGGCCTGGCTACAGCACGGAAAGTGCTTTGTTCGCACTGATCGATGATCTCTGTAGAGCCAGGGACAGGGGTCATGCCTCTGTCCTAGTGCTTCTTTACCTCTCAGTGGCCTTCGATACCATCGACTATGGTATCCTTCTGCGGCGGTTGCGGGAGGTGGGAGTGGGAGGCACCGTTCTCCGGTGGTTCTCCTCCTACCTCTCGGACAGGTCGGCATTGGTTTGAGGACAGAGGTCGACCCCTAGGCCCCTTAAGTATGGGGTGCCACAGGGTTCGGTCCTGTCCCCCCTCCTGTTAACATCTACATGAAGCCACTGGGTGAGATCATTCGGCGGCACAGGAAAATACCACCAATATGCGGACAGATACAGTTGTATCTGTCCGCCCCATGCCAACTCAGTGAAGCGGTTGACATGATGTGTCAGTGCCTGGAGGCTGTTAGGGTTTGGATGGGTGTGAACAAGTTTGCACTCAATCCTGACAAGACTGAGTGGCTTGTGTTTTTCCCTCCCAATAATTGGCCTTGTATTCCAACTCTCAGGCTGGGGGGTGAAATTATACGCCCCTCAGACAGGGTTCGCAATTTGGGAATCCTCCTGGATCCACAGCTGACTTTAGAGCATCATTTGTCAACTGTGACCAGGGGGACATTTGCCCAGATTCGCCTGGTGCACCAATTGTGTCCCTACCTGAACCGGGAGGCACTCAGAACAGTCACTCACGCCCTTGTGACCTCAAGACTGGACTACTGTAACCGCTCTACATGGGGCAGCCCTTGAAGAGCATTTGGAGACTTCAGCTTGTCCAGAATGCAGCCGCGCGAGCGATTGTGGGTGCACCTCATTACACCTATCCTCCGCGAGCTGCACTGGCTGCCTATTGGACTCCGGACGCGCTTCAAGGTGCTAGTCGTTACTTTTAAAGCCCTACATGGTATCAGACCTGGGTACTTGAGAGACCGCCTTCTGCCAATTACTTCCCTACGACCAATTAGATCCCACAGATTAGGCCTCCTCCGGATTCCATCAACTAGCCAGTGTCGACTGTCGACCCCCCAGGGGAGGGCCTTCTCTTTGGCTGCTCCGGCCCTCTGGAACAATCTCCCCGTGGAGATTCGTACCCTCGCCACCCTTCAGGCTTTCCTCAAAGCTGTTAAAACCTGGCTGTTCCGGCAGGCCTGGGGCTGATGAGTTCCCAGCCCCACTCGAATTGTTGCGGCTATTGACGAGTTTTTAATCTGTTTTTTGTATTTGTCTTGTCTTCTTGTTTTTTGTACTTCCCCTTTTCCCTATTTAGTTTGTTAGCCGCCCTGAGTCCCCTCGGGGAATAGGGCGGCATACAAGTTTAATAAAACTAAACTAAACTAAACATTGTGTACTGTGGAATTGATTGAAGTTTCCAGATAGTCTTCAAAGACCATGCCGTGTAGACTTTTGCATTAATCAAATCACAATGTCACTAAGGATAACCACTCTGTTGATAAGTATGAGTGACTCCATAACTCTAATATTTTACATGTTGTCATATAAATTTAGTTTTTGCTGCCACTACTGTATAGGAGCAGATCTGTATTTTCAAAAATACACTAGCACAATACTAACCAAAATAGGCTAAACATTATTCTCAGAGCTCACTACATTCTCTTCTTCCATGGGTTTCCAGCAATCACATTTGATTTTTCTAGAAACCCTTTTCCCTGAAGCTTTTCCTTGGTCCCTCAGATTTTTCAGAATTAAGTTAGCTTCTAAAATTTCAGAGGCTATCTCTCCTTCCTGTAATCAGATCTGAGCCTTCAGCTTACCTGATGCTGCAGTAAATCAACAGAACATCAGGTTCGTCTTTCACTGGCCAGGGATGAGATGTGGTGAGTGTCATCTTTTTCTCCAGTGTATCACTCATCCAGCAGCAGAGGCACTGTGATGTATGTTCAAAGTGGAATTATCCCAGACTTCCTGTGGTGACGTCATCGTGCTTGGAGCTGAGGAACTGGAGTTCTCCTAACCTCTAACTCTAACTTCTTTGGGCTCATTTCTGAGCGCTGTGGATCCTGAAGGGACCAGCAGATTAAGGGGGAAACTCTGAAGACGCTGGGTGATAAGGCAAATCCCCCAGCGGGAAGAAGAAACCCACTAAATGGTCGAGGATCTATCCTGCCACTTGGTCAGGACCTGAGCGATGGCGACCGCATAAGAAGGAAGCAGAGAGAGAAAGCAGTTGAAATCGAGACATCTGTTACAATTATTGACAACCCAAAGAAGAGGAGGATGACACGAAATTGGTAGAGAGGATGAGCTGACATGAAAGAGGGTCTGGGAAGGAGACTGTTTTTGCAGTTCAGATTTTTGCCGAACAGCAGTGAGAGCATAGACACTGAGTTGGAATTGACAGCCTGAATAACTTGAAGGAAAGTGGCCACAGTGAAAACAAAAACCCGGCATGGACAACAGGAGTAGAACATAGTAACTGCTGAGAAGACTTGAAAGGCACAGAAAGGATTGTTTAACAGTAGGGTTGGTTGTTGACTTTTTTCTTCTTGCTCTTCCTTCTACTGTTTTGTTTTTCCCAAAGAATAGTTGAACTTACAAGTATATGGTATTTATTCTCCTTGGAACCTGGAACGGTATCAGAGACAGTAGAGAGAGAACTGTTTTGAAACGATTAGAGGGCGTCCTTACCCACCCACCCCCTTTATTTTCCTTTGCCGCTGGACTTGTTGTATTAACTGATTGACACTAACAGTGATATTAAGGAGAGGGTGACACCTAGTGGATTATAAATTTGAACTGTGAAGTCTGATGCAACAAAACCAATGGTGACATAAGCTGATATATAACATAGAGAGAAACTAATTACTAGAATTGAATACCTGTATAACTGATACAATTGAGAGACATCTATTTGTATAAGATAACAGTGTGATATATAACTCTATGATATATAATAATTAAGTATCAAAAATAGAATAGAATAATACATAGGAATGTTTAGATATTGAAACATGATATTAAGGAAGGTTAATTATTGTTAAAAATTGAGATATATAATTATTGATACCATTGATATTACTGATAAATTAGAAGTAAAGTAGAATTTATATGCAATTGTGGGCAAAGATAAATAGAGGGATAAAAATGGCAACTTTAGTAAAGTTAGTGAAAAAAAACTACACCCAATATGATTTCGGCAACACCCCCTCCTCAAATCAAAGATCAATTGAGAGTGCTTTGGGGCTGGAGAAAGGTGGAATGATGGCAGGAACAACGGGACCAGCACCAACAATGCAGAGTATGCAATTGATGCTCCAGATGATACAAGAGACATTGATGAAAAACCAAGAAGTGACAGCTACAAATCATGAAGAGATAAGGAGGAATCATGAAGAAATGAAAAATGAAATGGGAGAATTGAAAGGAAATATCAAAAACATGGATGACAAAATTGAAAGGATACAGAATGCCTTAGCAACCAATGAACAGAAAATCCAGAACATCGAAACAAAAATAAAACAAACAGATCAGAAGATGGAAAAAATGGAGCTGGAATATAGACAGGTTAATAAAGAATTAGAGTTATCAGTAATCAGACTTGAAAATGAAAGAGCTGCATTCTATCTAAGATTCCAAAACATACCAGAAGAGAAGGAGGAAGACCTGAAAGGAAAAATGATTGAAATCTTCACCAAAATTCTACAGAAAAAAGAACAAGAGTTGAGAGGGGACATCGATGAAGCTTACCGTGTGCATACTAATTATGCCAAAAGACATAGGCTCCCGAAAGAAGTGCACGTAAGATTTGCCAAAAAAACAACTAGAGATGATGTGTACAAAAAAAAAACAGAGAAGAGACAATTACATTTCAGGGAAAAGAGTTGATCACGCTTAAACAGATTCCATAGAGAATTCGTGAACAACGTAGACAATACCAATTTTTAACAAATCAGTTAAATAAAAACAGAATTATGTACAGATGGTTGGTACCAGAAGGGGTACTGGTATCTTGGCAAGGAAAAAGATATAAGATAGAGAATATAGAAGAAGTGCAGGAATTCTATGAAAAATACTGCACAGGGGAAGAAGAACAAGGAAGTAAAGAGGACCTAGAAAGTAGAAGTCAAGAGGAAGAAACATCAGAAGACAAGGAAAGAAACAGAAAAGAAGAACAGAGGCAAGAAAGAGAGAGAGAGCAGAAAAGGAAGGCACGAGAGGGAAAAGTCAGATGCAAACCAGAAGCAACAAAAAACACCCCATCTAAAGATGGACCAGGAAATAACAATTATTTCAATAAACTTAAATGGACTGAATGCACCAAAAAAAAAAAGAGTGCAGATGTTTAATAAACTTAAGAAACTGAAGGTAGATATAACCTGTATACAGGAAGTGCATATTAAAAGGGAACATAGGAACTTACTGGAAAACAAAAAACTAGGGAAATTATATACAGCACTGGCAGATTAAAAAAAAAAAAGAGGGATAGCAACCTATATAAAGAAAAAAATAAACTCCAAAGAAGTCTACTCTGATGAAGAAGGCAGGATGCTAATGATTGAATTAGAGACAACAGAAAAACTGAAAAGCCGAGGTGGCACAGTGGTTAAATGCAGCACTGCAGGCCACTTCAGCTGACTGCAGTTCTGCAGTTCAGCTATTCAAATCTCACCGGCTCAGGGTTGACTCAGCCTTCCATCCTTCCGAGGGTAAAATGAGGACCCGGATTGTTGTTGGGGGCAATATGCTGACTCTGTAAACCGCTTAGAGAGGGCTGAAAGCCTTATGAAACGGTATATAAGTCTAACTGCTATTGCTATTGCTATTAATAGTCATATTAATCAAGAGGAATCAAGAGGAATTCTATAGGAAATTATACAACAAAATAAACAAATTAGAATATGAAAATATTTGCTTAATTGGGGATTATAATGCAATAGTGGATAAAATTGGACTATGAAAGCAAAAAGAAAAATAGAACAAAAATACATTATCCAAATCCTTTTTTGAGATGATAATGGAATATAAACTACATGATATTTGGAGAGAAAGGCACAAAACAAGAAAGCAATATATCTTTTATTCGAACCCCCACCAATCCCTATCAAGAATTGACATGGCTTGGATTTCATCTGGTCTATGTAATCAATTAGACCAAATTGAAATAGAAGCAAACGAGTGGGCATAATCCAATAAAATTAAGATGGAAAGGTCAAAGAAGAAGAAAAAGATGGATGATGAATTCAAATATTGTAAATGAAATAGAATACACTCAAATGCTGGAGAAAGAATTAAAACTATTTTTTAGAATAAATAAAAAAGAAGACACCTCAATTCAAAATCTCTGGGATATTATGAAAGCATACACAAGAGGCCTTACGATTGCCTACATGGCGAGAAAAACTAGAAAACAAAAAGAGCAACAAGAATGTATGCAAAAAGAACTTATGGAAGCTGAAGATGAACTACAGAAAGACCCAAAGTATAAAATTAAAAAAGAAAAAAGAGATGGACTTTAAGGGGAGCAGGACATAGATTAGGGGGCACAGAGACTCCAAACTGATGGTGTGTTTGACCCCGCCCTCGAGCTCAGCCTGGTCATCTCCTACACTAACTTCTGTATTGGTTTAAAAACTTCCCAAATTGTGATTATTATTTTTTCCTTCTTTGCTCTTTTTCAAAGTTTTTATTATTATTATTATTATTATTATTATTATTATTATTATTATTATTATTATTATTATTATTATATTTCTTTCCCCAGCCTGTCAGACATTCAAGCAATCTGAGTTTGGCCTTCAGTGAAAAAAAATGTCAGAAGAGTGGTAGCAAGGGTTAATATTATACCTGCCACAACTTTCCTCACCATTTCCTTAGAGAATCCTCAATGGTTTTGAACTGCCACTGAAAATAATGACTCACAGCTGCAGGAACTTGTGCTAACACTTGATATTCCCGTGTCAAGTGAAGCCGTGCCACTACTGCACGCTTCCAATTAGCTAATGCCATATACTGGGCTGGATCCTTACCCAAAGATTCTAACCACAAGACCTCCCTCCAGGTTTTTTTTTTTTTTTTTTTGGGGGGGGGGGGTGTCTCAGAAATAGTTTTATCTTTCTTTCAAAAATGGAAAACCTCATGAAAAGTGCTCCTTGGTGAGTAATAATGCACTTAACTAGCAAACATGGGTGATACATTTGTGAGAAGCAAGAAATAGATACTATTGGTGGGAGACCTCAATTCTGTAGTGGTTTCACACTCCATTTTAAAATGAAAATTATAACCATTGGGGTTTCCAAGTAAGAATTCCATCCAAATATATGTTTGCAACTTTTCAGCATTCCTTTTCAGTTCATGATGGCTTGGCTCTTTTGATAAGGAAAAATTGTTTATGGTATTTTTGGAAATATTTTTGTAGGATAATTTTATCCAAAAGAAGCTCCCTTGAAATTGATGTCCTGGAGAATCTTTTCTTGTTTTTTTTAGTTATAAATAAATTTTATGCATGAATAAAGTCAAACATTTTTTTTACAGGTATGGACTGAGCTTTAGGAAAGAAAGAGAACCTATGAAAAAACACAGAGCACCTTTGTTAAATTCCCACAATGCAAAGACACAGAAAAACTTAATTTTCCATGTTTAGTCTTCTTTGTGAAGTTGATTGTACCAGCAATGGTCCCAATGAAAAAGATAGGTCTAATCACATATGCCAGAAATGTGAAGAACCTGTGATTCTTCAGATGATATATTTCTCAGCAGTGCTCTCCATTGATTCAAGTCCCTGCAAATGGTGTACATAATAATTCATTAACAATTGGGAAGCTAGAAATTCATTCTATATTAAAAACCAGTATACAAACATGGATTACCGAAAAAGATTTAATAGATTAATTGACAGTCATAGATAAAGCCTAGAGGTTATAGAAAATAGATAAGAGTAGAGTAGAGTAGAGTAGAGTAGAGTAGAGTAGAGTAGAGTAGAGTAGAGTAGAGTAACTTTATATACAGTAACAGGCATACATTAAAATGAAATTTCATTGCATACAGCTCTCAAAGAGTCACCACCTCCAATATACACTACATAAACATGACTAAATAAATAGATGGATGGATAGATGGATGGATAGATAGATAGATGGATGGATGGATGGATGGATGGATGGATGGATGGATGGATGGATGGATGGATGGATAGATAGATAGATAGATAGATAAATAGGTGTTCTACAAGATAATGTAAGATTGTGCTAATTGGCAATAGAGGAATAGGTCCGTTCTGTTAAGTATATCTCCTTTTGGAGACTAGAGTTGAGTAGCAGAAGGTAGCAAGGAATGTGCCGCTGAATAGTCACACTATCAATCACAGCCACCAAATTTAAAACAAGGATAATTTTACTTGTTTTAACAAAAATAAAGTAGGATAAACATTCTCCAAAACAAGCGATAAGTAGTCTTGAATTATATACACAGTCTATGATACAACACGTTGGTTTACAAATGCTCAACTCACGATTCACCATGTAGACAGGTAACTAACATACAAAGTAGCCACCATCCAATATACAGTATTCAACTCCAATAACAAGCACAGAGAACATACAGGAACAACCAGGAACAATCAGTAGTAGTTCCTACTCCCTCTTATGGCTGATTAAAGCAACAGCATCCAATCATATCTCACTTGAGCATTTAAAGTGACTGATACATTATTTCACTCATGGCATATATATTGCCAACCCAGATTAGGATTACATCCCTAACACGTTATATAGTATGGCTATAATACAACTCTTGCAGCATATCTTCTCCTTAGTGATAGGCTTGTTGCGGTAATTAAAAGGTATACCCAAGAAAATTGTAAACAGCATTTAACACTGAACAAGGAGGGGAAAAAATCTGTTATCTCAAACAAACGAGAAAAGTAATAGCTTATTTAAGCAGCTTCCAAAATAGGTATCAGGGAAACTGATCACATATGAAACTAAAGATGTTACTAACATCTTTAGAATGTGATTAGAATTATGCATAAAATATAGGAACAGGGAAAAAATTCAATAATGTGGTAATGCAGCAAGATCCAGGAATAAGGAAGGCACCTGAAATATGGAGTACCTGAGAAACCATGTCTCCCATCATTTCATTTTAATTTTTTAACTCTTATTATAATATTATATAAGGTTAGATTAATATTGTGTAAGGTTACATTAATGGAATCTTACAAATCTGAATATACCTTCCTCTTCTTCTATTTATCTTCACACAAACTAGCTTGTCTGACATATTTTCTCAAGGTATTTTCTTGTCTCAGGCCTTTTTTATCTGAGCATTGCCTTGTTAACAACTCTTCCTCCTGTCCTGCAGGGCCATTCCCTGTGCTGTCTACATCCTGGTCCTTTCCCTTAAATGTTGTCATCTGGTGGCATCTAGGAAGCACAACTCTACCCTATGTAATACCCTCCCCATGAGATCCAGCAGCTTCTTTTCCTCCTTTAAACCTTTTCTTTGTGATTATAGACTACTAAACTTTGGACCACTAGAATCACTATCCACTGCTTCTTATTTCATATCTGCTGAATCACCTTCATGCACTTTCTCTAAAGTAGATTTGAGAGTTGATTCAGATGGAAGAGGGACAGGCACACTTATCATCCTTTGATATGGGACAATGTATTTGAATGCAAAGTAATCCTCCATGTTTCAACTCTCAAAACAACTTTAGCTGAAGCCATATTCTTTTTACTTGCTTTCTTAGTTGCCATATATATGGGGGGGTGGGAGGGAGAACGATGAGATGTGGGATAATTTCAGAGATGGTATTCAGCCGGTTCTCTCTGGTTCGGGCGACTGCCCACCTGCCCAGATGTAATGCACGAGCACTCATATTTGCGAATGCACATGCTCACATTTGTGAACTGTTAGGGAAGGTAAGTGAATCGCACAGCTGGATAATTTCCTCCCAGGTGCCAGTCATAGCAGTGATAAGCTGTGGGAATCAAGGTTGTCTCAATGAGAGCACGTAAAGGCCTGAGGGAGTAGCTGAGCAGCTTGCCATCTACCTGGTTGGTTAATGTGACCAGTGACACTAGAGGGGTATGTGATATCTAAATCTTTTATTATAACAAAACACGGGAAATATTTAGAGCATTTGAACATGCCAATATGATGTACCCAAATAAAATGGATCTTTGAGAAAACCCACAGCCTAGGAGTCTTGAATTGATTGGGCCCATTACTTAGAACCACAACACTATGGCTTAGTTAGTACACTGACCTCCTGTATAGTTTGGATTCATGAATGAGAATATCTCAGTTATTTGGATCAAGTATGTAGTTATTTATCTGTAGCTGACTGTTAGATATTAGTTCTAACTACAGTGGTTTCCACCAAGGTCTTCTTTTCTGGCGGGAACAGAGGTTTAATCCTATTGGTCGAAGGGTCTGACAGCTGCCTATAAAAGGGCTGCTGTCAGACTCAACCTTCGCTGGATTGTTCTCACTTGTTGTACTTAATAAAGAGCTGTTGTTACTGTTAAGCCTGCGTGTGCCTATCTATTATCCAATCTAACACTGACATTTTGATTTTAAGAATACTATTTTCTACATCCCAGTCAGGGCAAGAATGTGTCTACAGCACATACATGTTTTATAGCATCTATGCTAAGTTGGGGAAAATGTCTTTCATTTAAACTCTTTGGTCTATCTTTAAAGAAATGCAGAGATGGCCATGGGAAAGAATGAATGAACTGTGAAAAGAGGAGAAATGGGAACTTAGTTCTGAGACAGAATAAGTGGTGGGATCCTGCCAGTTTAACAGCTGGTTTGGTGATCATGTGCTTCGCCCATACACACAGTTTTAACAAAACTTACCTTCCATGTTACTTCTGGGGAGTAACACAGTTGAGGCGTGGCAATCCACTCTGCCACATGAATCAGCTGAGAGAATATAGGTAAGTAAAGCACAGTTTAAATGATCTACTCAAAATTTTTAAAAAGCCACCTTTCTGGGCTTGAGAAATCCCTTTTTATTCCAGGAATTACTCAGGCATTTTTTCTCACAACTACAGTACCCATTTGCTGCCTAGCAGCTTGCAGGAGCTTTTCTGAGCTGGAATAGAGCCTGTCCTTTCAACTGCAATTTGACTTTTAAGAAAATTATTATACCGTATATATTAGCTAAGTTTGCTCAAACATACAAACCAGACACACATCTTCCATTTGACTACTTTGAAACAATAGATCTGTTTTTTCCTACTCAAAGTTTGGACTTTTGTTTCACAATTAATGTAAATAATTAATCATGAGAATTACCACCACTGTGTATTTTTCATAACAGTGATCAAGATCTACATGAATGTAATTATTCTTGATAAAATTATGACATTTTCGCATATCCGTTTATTTGTTTCCCACCTTATTTTTATAAACAACTCAAGGTGGCGAACTCAAGAGGTATTATCCAGTACCCCTTCTCTTCCCATTTTCCCCACAACAACAACCCTGTGAGGTGAGTTGGGCCAAGAGAGAGAGACTGGCCCAAGATCACGCAGTTGGTTTTCATGTCTAAGTGGGACTAGAACTCACAGTTTTCTGGTTGCTAGCCTGGTGCCTTAACTACAATACCAAATGGATTGTCAATCCATATCTCAAATCTGTGTGTTCTCCGTTTTCTCTCTATTTTCACAGTACTCAAGTGTATTATTTGTTTCCCTGACTTAAAGAGATTCAAGAGACTCAGCTCAATAAAATATACACACTCCTGTGCCATGTGGAGCAAATTGCAGGCTATCATGGTGAAAAAAATAATCTATATTATTTTAGATAATTTTAGTTGCATATACAGTAACAGCCAAGAGTATGTCTTGGAAGGGATAATTTAGCAAATCTAGCAGTTCCTTCTCTATGGTGATTTGAGATTGCTATATTTTAATACTACTCTCTTTCAACCTGGTTTGTTTGTCTGTATATCTATGTTTCAAGGCAGATTCAGGAGCCGAGGTGGCGCAGTGGTTAAATGCAGCACTCCAGGCTACTTCAGCTGACTGCAGTTCTGCAGTTCGGCTGTTCAAATCTCACCGGCTCAGGGTTGACTCAGCCTTCCATCCTTCCGAGGTGGGTAAAATGAGGACCCGGATTGTTGTTGGGGGCAATATGCTGACTCTGTAAAACCGCTTAGAGAGGGCTGAAAGCCCTATGAAGCGGTATATAAGTCTAACTGCTATTGCTAACTGCTATACCAATACAAGTGAAGATAAGAAGATCAATATTTTCTAGTGTCAGAACCAAACTTCCATTTCAGTTTTGGATGAATTTGCTTTCCTGCAAAATGTTTTCTTTGCCTTCTTCCTTGTGAAAAAGGAAGTCATTTAGAAACCCCATCACTGCTGAGTGCTGGCCCTGTGAACAAATCTGAGAAAAGAGTTGGAATTATAATAAATGCAAATTGTTGCATCCTTAAACACTTTGGATATTGAACACTTTTAAAGTCAAGCCCATCTGTCCTCTTTGGCACAGATCTTTCGCAGCAATTCTTCTAAAAGATATCAAGAACCTCATATTGGAGGCTGCATCTGATCTCTTTTATATACCAAATATCTGCTGCTTTGCTTTGTTCCTAACACCTGGCTGTTGTCTGTGTGTATAGGGAGGGAAAAGAAGAAATTAAAAGCCAATCAAACCAATGCATTTTACTTATAAAAATACTAATCACTAACGAATCAATTAATTACAAGTTGCCTAATTCGAAGGACCACAAACAGGAATTTGAAACAGCTTAATTTACCCAATGCAGCAATACAACTTAAAAAATAAAAATCAATGTGTATTTTGTCAATTCAATTTTCAGTCATATCAATGAATTCCCAATTTCTTTTATCTTTTGGCTGAATTCAGAAAGTGTCACAGCAGCCTCACAGATGAATTTTCAAATATAGCATTCGGTTTTGCAAGTTAACATAGATGCCTTAAATACCTTATATTTATAATCTCATGATCCATTTATATGAGATAGATTCTTCTTGATTATTACCACTGAAGAGATGGAAAATTTGGCGGGGGGAGATTTATCCAAAGCTATAATTACTGATTTGCCATCCTGCAAGCTAACCAATTAAGGCCACAAATGATGGAACCTGTGGAGCCATAATTATTTTCAATCCAGACTTCTTTAGATCACTTTCTGGGGGAGGGAAATGCAACTCCCCCAATGAAAATTAATCTGCCCATTTCTATTTGAGCTTTGCTTAATACAAGGAAAGAGGTGGAGGATATCAAAGATTAAAAGCTACCAGGTCTTTTAAAAAACATTTTATCCTGAAAACATTTATATATCCCTGTTTTAAAATTAAGAAAAAACCCCAAGATGTATGAACCTCAAAGAATTAATTTAATGATATGGTGCTTTGCTGTGGTTGCTTGTAATTATAGGAATAGAGATGGAATATATAAAACTGTGGATATATTTTGAGGCAGTAGAATTACTTTTATTTATAGAAGGTAAGTTACTTTCTCCCAGAGTCATGAAAACACCTTTGAAAACTATTTTTTCCTGATTTAAATATGGGTTCCTTCCCAAGTATAAGTGCAATCAAGTAAATGTAATTACATCCTACATCTTACTAGCCAAATATTTGAATTCATGTTAATATATTTGCTTTCTATTTTGCAGTAAATACTGCCTACATTCAAGAGAATTTATACTGGAAAGCATGGTCTAAAAGGCAATAAAATGCATATATAGCTTGGTCATACACATAAATTCAAGAATTTAAAGAAGGAAAAAGAAAGGATAAGATAAATTAGTTCATACTATTGGGAAGGGGAAAAACATAAGATGCATATTTGCAGCAAATGTTTGAAATTGCTTCATCCTGTAGACGTCTCAAAATGCAGTTTTTACGGAGAAGGAGGAAGCACGTCGCAATGTCACAACGTGTGGTCTTGATACTCCGAGACCGCCATTGACACTTTTGCTGCTGGATGGTCCATTGAGACCTAAACCATCCCGTAGAGATGGTGATCAGGAAGACAAAGCCTTGCTGGTCTTAGAGATATCGCAAAATCCTTGATAGACCCAAGCTTAAAGCCGGCGGTAAACCGGCAGCCCCCAGGCTGATGAAATCAGGACACTCTGGAAGGAAGGAAGTGAAAAGAGCAAGTGAGTCCATCTGGTGAGATATTTTTTGGTTTTGCTAAAGACTGTCCAAAGAAATGTTTCTTTAAAGCCAAATTAGATCCTTAAGCAAAATAACTGAGTGACGAAAATAATCCTAATTGGATCGCTGTGGAAAAGTTTTTTTGTAACTATTTTTTGTGGATTGAAGTGCTCATAACATTTTTCATCTCTCCTCTTAAAGTGAACGGATTGATTTTTTTCTTCTGCTTCTTGTTGCTTTATTTTTTGACTTCTGGATTAAAATCTTCCTTCTTATTTTAACAATTATTTCTACTACTTGTTATTAAATCACACTAAAAGAAATCTAAAGAATTTTGTTCCCTATAAGCCAGAGATAAATATTAGACGGTCAAAATTAACACTGCCAATCGGAGGTCAGAAGCTGCGGTTTTTGAAACAACGTATCTCTTTTCTTTCCTTATTTGACTTCACTAACTTTGTAGCTGATGGGTTTGCAACTTGTTTACAGAAACTGATAATGGACCAAGGACACAAATTGTTTTCACAGGTACCTCTGAGAATTATTTTGGCAGGGGAAAGAAAGAAAGGCGGGGAAACAGAACCCTTCTCCTTTGAAGAGCATAAAAGAACTTGTGGAAGGCTAGAGTGGCAGTCGCTATTAGTTTCTTTTAATTTTTCTTTCTTTCTTCTGTTTTGGAAACATGGATCAATACTTAGATGAGGAAACCTTAAAATTCCAAATATCTTGGCTGGAATTCAAAATCTATTGGAAGGATATGGGAGAATTGAGAAGAAGTGGGAAAGACTAGTCTTCTTTGCAGCAAAAGATGAGATGGGGTTGGAGCCCAAAAATTGAAGGGCAGAATGAAGATATAGAAGATAAAGATAAGACACTAGATGAATTTATTAATGGAGCAAATGTGGGTGAAAGTGGAAAGAAGGGAATATGGAAAAGAGAATTCAATGAATTATACCCTAGATTCCAGGACACAGAAGAAAAAAAATACTAATGATAAACATAAGAAGAGAATTTTTTTCAGACAACCAAAGACAAGCTAATTTTAGTAGCAACTGGTGGGCAACGAGATTATCTGAGAGACCCTTCAAGCAACAAAGTGCGGAGAGAAGTCTATAAAAACCTTATAAAGGAGATAAAAAGAAGACTGACACCACATTTGACAAGAGAGATAAGACTGTTTTGTTATTGGAAAGATATAGGTTGACAATGAAAGTTGATAATAAAAAATTAGTTGATTTTGGTGATTAATAAGTAGGATTTCTGTAACTCTTGGATTGTTTTAGATTGTTATCAAAGGTTTATTAGCTAACAATCAATTAACTTTAATAACAATAAGGAAATGATAATGGATACAGCTTAATGATATATACATGTATGGTAATCTAGCAAAAGAAATTTGGATATAAATTGCAAATTGTGACTTGGGAAAAAGACCTATAAATTTTTATTAACAAATTTTTATTTAGATCTTGTTATAAAGGTGTAAGGTTTTTCTTTGGGGGGGGGTGGGTGTCTGACGAGAGGAGATGGGACATAAATAGTAAATGATTTTTAGCCAATTATAATAATAACAAGGAAATGTTAATGGACATTGCTTAACAATATATACATGCTATGGTATTGGCAAAAGTAACTTGGATATACATTTTAATCAGTAAGTTGGAAAAAAAGGGGGGGGAGGCTTAGAAACTTTATTAATTGACTTTTACTTAAAAGATGCTAAAAGGTGTAATGTTATTGGAGGATTTTTTGAAATAGCTAATGAATGCCATTATGTGGTTGTGTCTAAGTATGAATGATTTGAGGTAAAAGCACGTTCAAATAATTGTAGTCAAGTGAGAATTGTGGTATATTGATAGTAAGATATACAAAGATTTTTGACTTAAAGTGTATAATCTAATATGAACTATAAGTAATGACTGTGGAAAAAATGCACAAAAGTTATCTGTAACCAATCAACATGCTTTCTGCAAGATATAATGAAGGATGATTCTTTTTTTTGTGTTTTTGTTCAATTAAAATAAAAAAAATCCAAAAAAATGTGGTTTTTACATTTTATCTTCTTCAGACAAAATTTGTATTTAACCTCAGACTTAGCACTACTTTATAACTTATTACAATATTCCAACAGCCTTGTGAATTATACCCCCTACAACAGTCTAACTGATCCAATAGGAGTAACCTATGTTGTTGGTTCTGCCTAAACTTGTACCCTTAAGAAAGAATGACCCTTGACCCCATTTGTGGAGGAAGGTGTAGTTTACTAAAGATCAAGTGGATTAGAAAAAGCAAAGAAGCAATGAGATTTGTGCCCCAAATCCCTATAGCCATGATGGCGAATCTATGGCACATGTGCCATAGGTGGCATGCAGAGCCCTGTCTTTAGCACACCAGCCATTGCCCCAGCCCAGCTCCACCACGCAGGTGCGTATGCCTTCCACTGGCCAGCTGGTCTTTGGGTCTCTGCCAGGCATGGGGAGGGGCAGGGCGCATGTGGCGAATGTGCATGTGCATGTGTTGGAGGGATAGGGTGCATGCATGGGGGATGCTCGCATTGCATTTTGGAGCCTTGTACATTACCCCGCACCCCATTTTGGGCCTGGAAAGCCTTCTGCACCAACCTGGAAACAAAAAATGGGCAGGGGGGCAGAACGCATGCGTGAGGGGTGTGGGAGCATGGGGGTCACATGCACATGTGTGAGGTTGCACGCAAATGAACAGGGGTGGGGCGTGGGGTGTGTGTGCATGCATTGCATTATGGGTGTGAGCACGCTGTTCGACCATGTGCCCTGACAAAAAGATTAGCCATCACTGCCCTATAGTATAGCTTTCCCCTTCCAGAAGATTCCCATTGCTGGTTCCTTCCACCCCTATCACCCAAACAGTCATTCCTGCAGCTGTATTCTTCTACCAGGGAAGGCATGTCTCTGAGAGGTATGCTTCTGTCCATCAGTTTCCCCCAAGCATCCACCCTCCCACTAGGTTTCATGGCATAAAATGGCAATTCTGACATAGGTAGTGTCACATGTGATCTCAGATTAAGATCTGATTGTCATTGCATAATTGTATCATCAGCTTCCGTGCTAAAGAGCTAGAATGCAATTTTAAGTGAGAATTTGAAAATGAATGGATTGGGGTTCCAAGAGGTCCAGTAAGTGGATTCCTTTCCATGACAAAAAATGAATGGTCTCAAGTTGGTGAGGGACACAAAATGGCGGCTTTCCCAGCTTTGTTCCCTTGCCATCTGCCAAACCCCATTCTAATTTTATGCAAATCTTTACTACATATTCTAAAGAAGTCCAACTGTCAACTGAATATCAGGCTCTTGCAAGATGGGTTTAATGCTATTCTAATAGTCAAGATCTCTTGAGATGCTTCCTTGCAAAACACTTGATTCAAACAAGAGTGAGTTTTGATCTGCTAGCCTAGCCAAAAGTCTCTTTGCATCAGTTCAATCCACATGAAGGAGAATGTCTGGTTGATTTCATTTATATAATTTCTTTTATCAGTTGATGATATTTAGTAGGAAGAAAGAGAAACCAAGTTGAGGGAATCCATCAATCTTTATCATTCATATGTCCTTTATAAATAGGGGCAGAAACTTCAGCTAGCCTTTTGCCTGGGGCAGGATAGAGAGCACCAGTGGACAGAATGGTGGTGTGATTCAAATTTTTTTACTACCAGTTCTGTGGGCATGGCTTTGTGGACATGACATGGTTTGGTGGGCATGACATGGCTTTATGGGCATGGTGTGGTGTGCATGGCAGTGGAAGAATACTGCAAAATCCCCATTCCCTCCTGATCAGCTGGGACTCGGGAGGCAGAGAATAGATGGGGGTGGGGCTAGTCAGAGGTGGTATTTGTCAGTTCTCCAAACAAATTTCCACTACCAGTTCTCCAGAACTGGTCAGAACCTGCTGAATACCACCTCTGGACAGAACAAATGGCAGGACTAGCCAACACTCCAGAAGATAGGCTAAAGATACAGAAGGATCTTGACAAACTTGAACATTGGGCACTATCTAATAAAATGAAATGCAATGGTGAAAAGAGTAAGATTCTACATTTAGGCAAGAAAAACAAAATGCACAGGGTACAGTATAGGTGGTACCTTGCTCAACAGTAGTAATTGTGAGAGGGATCTTGGAGTCCTAGTGGACAACCATTTAAATATGAGCAAGCAGTGTGCAGCAGCTACCAAAAAGCCAACACGGTTCCAGGCTGTATAAACAGAGGGATAGAATCAAGATCACGTGAAGTGTTAATACCACTTTATAATAACTTGGTAAGGCCACACCTGGAATACTGCATTCAATTTTGGTCACCACGATGTAGAAAAGATGTGGAGACTCTAGAAAGAGTGCAGAGAAGAGCAACAAAGATGATTAGGGGACTGGAGACTAAACATATGAAGAACGGTTGCAGGAACTGGGTATGTCTAGTTTAATAGAAAGAAGGACTAAGGGGAGACATGATAGCAGTGTTCCAATATCTCAGGGGTTGCCACAAAGAAGAGGGAGTTAAACTATTTTCCAAGAAGCAATGAGTGGAAACTAATCAAGGAGAGAAGCAACTTAGATCTGAGGAGAAATTTCCTGACAGTTAGAACAATTAATCAGTGGAACAGCTTGCCTCCAGAAGTTGTGAATGCCCCAACACTGGAAGTCTTTAAGAAGATGTTGGACAGCCATCTGTCTGAAATGGTATAGGGTTTCCTGTTTAGGCAGGGGGTTGGCCTAGAAGACCTCCAAGGTCCCTTTCAACTCTGGTATTGTATTAAATATTTCCCTTGCATGTATTTCTGCTGGCTCAAGAACTTGGAGCTAAAAGGTTTGAAGAGAGGTCCTAAAGTTTAGATCAGGGGTCTCCAAACTTGGCAACTTTGAGACTTATGGACTTCAGTTCCTTTGGTGGCTGGGGAATTATTGGAATTGAAGTCCATAAGTCTTAAAGATGCCAATTTTATAGACCTTTGGTTTAGACTACCAAGTGGTTCGGAGGCTAGTCTACTCACTATTGTGCATATTATTTAGGATCACTGGAGATAAAGTACATACAAATAGGTTTTAAAATTTAAATACCAACATAGCCAGGAATTTCTTGATTGCAGTGAAGAAATAAACATAAGCAAATTAAATCCTTATATTATTGCCTCCATTCCAGACATCTCTTCATAACATTGACGATATGGCCTCAAATTCCTCCAAACATCTCTGCCTTCTGCACGGATTCCCCCCCCCCCCCCAATCTGTTTGAAATGTTATAGATCAGGGCAGGAGATTAAGAGCTACGCTTCTTAAGAAAACACAACTTATAAAAATGCCTGTGCTTTGTTATGTTTGCATAGCATGTGATGAAAATATCTCCTAAGAAATGTGACATGTTTTTTATTCATCCCCTCAACCTGCTGAAGAGTAGAAAAATCTAAGCTGTTATGTTCTGATGCTAATTTTGCTCTTTGACAGGCTTTCCTCATCAACCTGTTGCTCCCCCAGGAACACTAGGAATTCTGGGAGTTTTAGTCCAGTAATTAGAGGAAACCACATTAAGGAAGTTATATAATTACAATTGAAAAACAGAACTGAAAGTTATGGCAAACAATTATTGTGCACCAATAGGGCTGCAGTCAAGTTGCAAGCAAAGGAAATAAACTTGGGTTGAACTTTAATTGTTGATGGAAAGGGCTATAGTAGGAAGCTATGGGCTCTTCTTTGCTGATATATTTAAGCAGAAATTATATAGCCGTCTGGGAGGCAAGAATTGAGCAAGAGGCTAGACTACCTTAGATGATCTCAAGTTTTCCCTTCCCATATTCTATAGTAAGTTTCTCCAAAGTTGGCAACTTTAAGACTTCTGGACCTCAACCCCCAGAATTTCTCAGCCAGCCTGGGAATTGAAGTCCACAAGTCTTAAAGTTGCCAACTTTAAAGTTACCAACTTGGAGACACCTGCTCTATACTACTTCCATCTCCACTGTGAGAACTTTATTGTGTTTGATCCCCCCCAAAATGGAGAGAAGGTAAATTCAATCCCATTCAAATGGAATTTTATTGAAGAAAGAGAAAAAAATGTTAACTTCTACAACCAACTGAAGTGAGACAGAATTCCCTCAGGATGATGCTTTTAGTTGTTTCCAATCATAATGACTAAATCCAGGACTCTTATACCCATCCTGAATAAAAGTCCTAAGAGAAGATATTTAGAAAACTATGTCCATGGAGGAAAGAAGAGTTTTGGGACTACATAATTGCTTAACCTTCAGATGCTTAATTATAACCCACAAATTGCTGTTAACTTAATGGATTCATCACCAAGATGTCTGTGATGAATGAAGCCTACTGTGTGACTTTTAAATCTAAAGCTGTGCGGAGTCGACCTGAAGTTCTCCAACTGGACAGATGTGGGGGATGTGAGCTCTAAAGAGTCTCACATGAACTCTGTCTGACAAATTGTCTTCGAGATCCATTTTTGGATCAGAACCCCCTGGGTGTGTGTGTGTGTGAAGAAGGGTCAGTGTCTCATCAGACCCAGAGGGAGTACAACAGGTCCCTCGTAGGTCAGAGATTTGCCCTCTGAATCAGAGCCAGGGAGGTAGCATGGCAACATGCTGCAGAAGAGCTGGCTCCAGGCCAAAAAAGCTGAACAGGAGCGTGCAGAGGCGAGATGAAAGCCTGGTAAGATCTTTTAACCCACAGTTATAAATCATAATTGGAAAAGGAAAAGAACCTTGAGAGCATAAATAATACTGATGGACAGATCAGGATTTTTGCAAAAATAAAGAAGGGGGAAAATGGAGGGTTGAATCACTACCCTCAAAGAAAGCTATTTACTTGAAATAATTTGGACAGAAAGGAGAAAGAAGAGAAGTGACAAACCCACTTAAACACAACCCACTTAAACACAAACTCTAAATTTGGTTTTGGACTTGAAAAGTTTGTGTTTTTAAAGGAGTATAGGAGCTTGAAGATTTGCTTTGTCCCAGTGTCTCTTAACTAACATATCTTAAGCAACTCCAAGTAATGAGAACTGGAATGAAACAAGGGAGAAAGATCAAGAAAAAGCACCATCTCCTTACTGACAAGTGATAACCTAATCTTGCCGGGTAGGAAACTTTAAATAACCAACTACCATAAATCAGAACTTGGAAAAGCAGGAGGGAAACATACCCAAATTTGGCTGTATGCAAGTTTCTTCCAATTAATATATTTTAAGCAATTATAACCAACAAGAAGCAGAAAGTACTAAGTAAAATAATAACAAATAAATACGAAGTCTTTTTTTTTCTTTTTTATCTGCAAAAGATCAAGATGGCTCCAGCTTCTCTTCCATTTCACAGTAGTTGAATTAACTAAATTTAAGGTGGACCAGAATTTCGAAATAAGATTGGTATAACTAAGTGCAATTTTGGAACTGGACATTAAGGAAGAACAAAAGACTAAGATGGCTCCCATCACTCTTTTCCACGGGAGCTGAAGTAGATAAATTTAAGGTGGATCAGAACTCTGAAATAAGAATTGTATAACTAACTGTAACTTTGGGATTAGACATTATGGAAAGGTAGGAATTTGAAGAATTACGTGAAATTATAAAAAAATATATATGCATAAATCATTAAAATCAAGCCTAAATAGAATTCTGAATTCAGAGAAGCAGGTATTTAAGGAAGAAGGGAAGGAAGTAGGTTATGCCCCAACAAAGGGAAATATAAAAGATCTTTTTGATGGAGGCTTGGGGAAAATTGAAGAGGGTGGACATGTCAAAACAAAGAAAAGTGAGAAGGCAGGAATAGAGAAGTGGGACAAAAGACTTACTAGGAAAAAAATCAGACAACTAGAAATTGTTATACGGGAAAATATAAAGTAAGATAAGGAGTTTATTCCTAAAAATGACAATAAAATGGAGTTGCTAACTGGCTGAATATGATAATGGAAATATAATTAAATAAATGTTAAAACATATGGAATATGGACAAATATGAAACTGATATGGGAAGATTGTAAAGCAGAGGTTTGTGATTCACTTTTATACATGATATTTAAACTGAGTTGCTAATTTATTGAATATGACAATAGAAGGACAATTAAGCATGGGTTAAAATATATGAAACATGGAGATATATAGAACTTTTAAGATGATGAACAAAGTGAGATGTGTACCACTTGTTATTCTGTATAGTAGATTAAGGGAATTGTAATGAACATTGAACAGTAAGGATTGCCATTTATAGACAATTAAGGGTAATCTAAACCAAGATATGGAAAAATGGAGAGGGAATATGAAATATATTTACAATGGGAAACTATTGAGATTTAAAGACAAAATTACAAAGTGGGGGCATGTAAGGATGTATAATTATCTAAACATAATGATGAAAATAGCTGGGAATTGTAACCAGGTCTACATCTCGGCCAAAATTAGGCAAAGGGGGGGGGGGTGTTAAAGTATAATGACTATATATGTATATGTTTTTGTTCTCTCTTTTTAAAAAAAAGAAAGCGGAAGATATATGTTAAAATTAAATATGTATACTGAAAAGGAATAATAAATACCATCAACATAAAATGGAGCTCACTCAGAAGCTGAAATACACCAAGTAAATGAGATGAAGAGTGTGAAGTAGAGGAGAGAGATAAGGGAAGAAGAGAGGGATAGGAGAAAGGGCAGGGGGGGAAGAAGAGGAGAGAAAGAAGGAGTGGAAAGGGATGAGAGGATAAGGAAAAACAAAGGGGAAGTAGAGAAGAGAAGGGAGACAGAGGGAAGAAGATCACTACTTCCATTCTCTGTCCTTCGGCTCGTCACAAGAGACCATCCAGGCAGAAACCCAATATTTTTACTGTTGCCTTTTTTGTTACATTGTTGTCATCACTTTATGTGCCCTTCATTGGACTCACTCAATCTTATCAATATCCTTTTTTTTTTAAAGTAGACTCTCCAGTATCCAAATGGGTTCTATTTAAGCCCTATAGAGCAGTATTAGGACCTCCATTTTCCTCCTAGCAATCCCTCTAGCGATGCAGCCTTCTTTATTATCTTTCAAAGTAAATGGTCTTAATGTTATTAGCAAACAATGTTGGCTTGGTATAACACCCAAGTGGCTTGTCCATATCTGCTCTGCAGAAAGCTAGATGCCGTCTAGATGATAAAAAAATACTCCCATTACCATATGGAACAAACTGTTGAATCAACACAGCACACAAGCCAACCACATGGGTTGCACAAGCTCACCTCTTATCATTAGTTTCTGGCTTGGAATGCTTCATGGGTCCAGGAAATGGGATTCAATCAACAAGTTCTTATACTAGGTAAGGCATGAGTAACAGCGTTGCGAATGTATATCCAATGACAACTAGGCTATGCAGAGCCCTTCTTAAAATCAAATCCAATCTCAGCTCACTTGGCCGTGCTTTTCTACTCTTTGCTGCCGCATTCATTAGCCCACCTCTAAGCTTTCTATGACCTGGTAGACCCTTTCTTCCAAAATTTGGGAACTGTTACCAAGATATTTCCTGCCAAGAGAAGCAATCCTTGCTCCTTAGCAAAAGGAAGCCAACCAATGTCTCAGATCCTTGAGAATTGGCACTTCTTTAGGGCAGAATTAAATAAGGCTGACCTTGTTTGCACAGGCTACAGTCAACCTGAATGCCAACAGGCACATTCGCTTCTCTCCTTTTCCTTGCTCTCAAATCTATTAACTAGGAATAAGAAATTTAGATCATGTTTGGCGAACCATTCCCAACAGGAGGAGGATTTTAATCCTTTCCGAGAAACCAACATATCTTTTTTCCCCCAGGAATTAAAACCATAGAGGGAAAGAGAGGACATGCTTGGCAAGACTGAATGAAAATTGAAATCCTGCACAATTCATCCAAAGGAACAGTCATTTGCAAACAGCATTGTTATGCCAGCAATCACAAGTGAAAATCAGAATGAGATCATCGGAGCTGCCTGGACCAATAAGGTTACGTGTTGATTGATCGGCAATTTCTAAAATGTCAAGTGCCTCCCAAAAGTGGGCTAGGTAGACTCTTGAGCTGTGGACATTTTTTTTGAGACATTTTCACCTCTCCAAACAAGACGTATCTTTCTCAGAAGGACAGGATATAACACTGGAGCATGGAAATGACTGGCTGCTATATTTAACTCAGACAAACACATAACAAATCACTATCCTGCAGTGAGGAGACACACCTCGCGGGCTGTGTTTTTTCTCCTTCTTGAGGCTGACTGTAAGACCACAGCCCTCTAAATAATCCTCTAGAAATAGACCAATGAAATGTGGCTATGACAACAGACTCAGTGTTTATACCTGCAGCTGGCCAATGTTTCCACTGTCAAACCACCTTCCCTCTTCATTTCCAGTAAAAATTTGGTCCAGGGGGAACAGTCAGCAGCTAGGATTTTTAATGACTTTTCTTCGGGTGCAGGAGAATTGAGAGTCACAATTACAGACTTGCCTCCGTCTCCCAATACCTCTCTCCCCCACCCACACTCCCATTTCATGTTCCTTCTAGATGTAATGAGAGATTTAGCCACTAGCAAATGACATGGGCCAGTTTTTATGTCATTAGACCATGACTGTAAATGTGTCTGAAACATAACGGAGAGTCCCTCCTCAGCGCCACAGAGCAACCCAGGTTGGAGCCTAGTATACTCTCAGCATGTCACAAGAAAACCAGAAACCAAAATACTGAACAGAGAGCATTGCCAGGTACACCCAGCAGCCTTTGTGGCAATAATATTATTATCTCCCATAAATCATAGGAGTCACCCCGGCACCCAGGTTGCAAGATAAATTAATGGAAGGTCATTTAATCATATTTTAAAGTCTTCCCCATCTGAGCCTGATTTCTAGCATTGCTGTCATTGCTACCCGCCTCATAGGTTTGCCTTCATAACGATGATTAATGGTGATTACCATTCAACACCTACTCACTGGTCTGCTCTGTTCAAGCTTTCTAACCCTAGAACTAAACAAATTCCTTTGTGCAATACAACTCCACAGACTAGAGCTGATGTTCTATCAGTTTTGAATAAATGTATATTTCTATGTTGTTTTTACCCAATAGGTTATAATAGGCTTCCACCAGTCTCCTGTCACCATTTGCTTTTTCTTTTTAGAGTTTAATGGATAATTAAGGATTTAGAATATAGAAGATAAAATTGAAGGTATAGAATACAAAGATGAATGATGGTGCCTGCATCTTCAATATTCAAAGGCTACTTCTTGAGATTATTGGTAGCTTTCATGTAGGTTTCCTTTTCTAACTTTTTCTTATGGCTATACCCTACAGCTGTGATAGTGAACCTATGGCATGCATGCCAGAGGTGGCACATAGAGCCCTCTCTGTGGGCACATGCACCATCGCCAGCTGCTCTTCTTGCATGCGCACCAGCCATTTGGTCTTCATGCACACCAGAGTGCTGGAAATCTGAAGACCAGGTGGCTGGCACACACATGCACACCAACCAGCTGGTTTTGGGGTTTCCGGCACTCTGGCGTCATGCAAACAAACGTTCCAGTTTGGGCACTTGGTGCCGAAAAGGTTCACCATCACTGCCCTACTGGCATCAAAGTTTCTTTTATTGCCAATTAAATCTTCATTTCATCCAGATGTGCTGGTGATTGAACCTTGGAACCTTTTGCACAGAAAATGGGTATTCTGTCATTTGTTAAAGTTCCTATCCTGTGTCCAGTAAGCACACATCAAATTGATCAGTCTGCTTTTTAAAGAAAAAGAAAAAGATGGCTAAATTCACTTATACCCCTGATTAGATTAATCAGACATTTTCCTCACTCAGCATTAATAAACATTAATATTGGGGTTGTTAAATATGTTAAACAACACTAATGTGCCCTATAAGCAGCTTTGCATCTTAAATTGCAGAAGAGTTAATTGCCTGGAAGAAAGACACCCTTTGACTTGGGATGGACTAAAGCCAGAACATTGTTGAACTTAATTGAATCTGCAATGTATATAACTGTCTTCAGTTATTAAAATATACATAGGGCCCCTTTAATAAGAGCCGAGGTGGCGCAGTGGTTAAATGCAGCACTGCAGGCTACTGCTAGATCAGCAGTTCAGCGGTTCAAATCTCACCGGCTCAGGGTTGACTCAGCCTTCCATCCTTCCGAGGTGGGTAAAATGAGGACCCGGATTGTTGGGGGCAATATGCTGACTCTCTGTAAACCGCTTAGAGAGGGCTGAAAGCCCTATGAAGCGGTATATAAGTCTACTGCTATTGCTATTGCTATTAATATAGAAATAGGAAGATTTCATCTTCCTATGCCTTCTACTCCCCCAATCTTGACTTTAAGAGCTGAAATATTTATTTCAAAAATGGAGGTCAAAAGATCATTTGCTTGTTTCTTCTTCTCAGCAAGTTTTAGCAGAGTTGCTAGTGCAACCCAACACTCTTTCTGTTATTGATAAAGCCTAATTTGCATGTCTGGAGACTGTCTTTCATGTCTTCCAGGAATGTAACTTGGTCCAGATCTGGATTGAAAAACTACCTCACTTTTTCCCCTTCCCTCCTGTGTTTTTCTGGCTTATCACTATTTTGCCTGGTGAAGAGCCCTTGGAAACTCAGAAACAATTTGTTATAAATCTTATATTGTTTAATAAATATAACATTTTCAGTCCATTTTCTGCTTCCAATAAAGTTTTGATTTGATTTGATAAGCACATTTACATTTACATTTACATTTATTACGATTTATAGGCCGCCCTTCTCCCTGAGGGGACTCAGGGCGGCTTACAATCACGGGAAGGGGGTGCAATAATACAAGACAAACAGTGAGTAAACAAGATAGATAATAAAACACCAACTTGCATTCAACAGTCAACCAACACTCGGGCGGGTAATTTAAAAACTATCCCCAGGCCTGCTGGGAGAGCCAGGTCTTAAGGGCCGTGCGGAAGGTCTGGATGGTGGTGAAGGTACGAATCTCAACGGGGAGATCGTTCCACAGGGTCGGAGCTGCAACAGAAAAGGCTCTCCTCGTGTAGTCGCCAGTCGACATTGACTGGCAGATGGAATCCGGAGGAGGCCAATCTGTGCGATCTAATCGGTCGAAGGGAGGTAATCGGCAGAAGGCGGTCTCTCAAGTACCCCAGATCCACTACCATGGAGTGCTTTAAAGGTGGTCATCAATACCCTGAAGCGCACCCGGAGATCGACAGGTAGCCAGTGCAGCTCGCGGAGGATGGGTGTAATGTGGGCGAACCGAGGTGCGCCCACTATCACTCGCGCGGCTGCATTCTGGACTAACTGCAGTCGCCGGATGCACTTCAAGGGCAACCCCATGTAGAGCCCATTGCAGTATTCAGCCTAGAGATCACAAGGGCTCGAGTGACTGTTGTGAGAGGCCTCCCGGTTCAGGTAGGGCCGTAACTGGCGGACCAGGCGAACCTGGGCACATGCCCCCTGGTCACAGCCGACAACTGATGGTTTAAAAGTCAGCTGTGGATCCAGGAGGACTCTAGATTACGGACCCTATCTGAGGGGTATAAAATTTGACCCCCCAGCCTGAGTGTTGGGATGTCAGCCAAATTGTTGGGAGGGAAACACAACAGCCACTCGGTCTTGTCCGGGTTGAGTACCAGTTTGTTAGCGCTCATCCAGTCCTTAACGGCGTCAAGGTCCCGGCTCATCACGTCCACCGCTTCATTGAGTTGGCACGGGGCGGACAGATACAGTTGAGTATCGTTCGCATATTGATGGTATTTTATCCCGTGCCTCCGGATGATCTCGCCCAGCGGTTTCATGTAAATGTAAATAGTAGGGGGGATAAGACCAAACCCTGCGGCACCCCATATGTTAGGGGCCTCAGGGACGATCTCTGCCCCCCGACCAACACCGACTGCGACCTGTCCGAGAGGTAGGAGGAGAACCACTGCAAAACAGTGCCTCCCACCCCCACCTCCCGCAGTCGTCACAGAAGGATACCATGGTTGATGGTATCAAAAGCCGCTGAGAGGTCAAGGAGAACCAGGATGGACGCATGGCCTCCATCTCTGGCCCTCCAGAGATCATCGGTCAATGCGACCAAAGCGGTTTCAGTGCTGTAACCGGGTCTGAAGCCGGACTGGAAGGGGTCAAGATAGCTAGCTTCCTCCAAGGCCCGTTGAAGCTGGAAGGCCACCACCTTCTCGACAACCTTCCCAATAAAGGGGAGGTTGGAGACAGGACGATAGTTGTTTAAAATGGCTGGATCCAAGGATGGTTTCTTCAGGAGGGGTCTCACCACGCCGTCTTAAGTGCGGCGGGGAAGTGCCCCTCCCGAAGGGAGGCGGTCACGACCGCCTGGATCCAGCCATGTGTCACCTCCCTGCTGTTGGCAACCAGCCAGGAGGGACACGGGTCCAGAATACAGGTGGAGGCACTTACAGCTCGAATGGCCTTGTCCACATCCCCAGAGGCAACATCCTGGAACTCAACCCAGAGATGGTTTGCCAAGTAATCCCCCTGTGTCTCGGCTGGATCTACGGCGGTGGAGTCCAAGTCCGAACGAAACCGAGCAACTTTGTCCGCCAAGAATTGGGCATAGTCCTCAGCCCTACCCTGCAAGGGGTCTCCCGCATCCCTCCTATTAAGGAGGGAGCGGGTGATCCTAAACAGGGCGGCTGGGCGTGACTCGGCGGACGCTACCAAGGCGGAGATATGCGTTCTTTTGGCAACTCTTAGTGCCCGGATGTAATCCTTGGTGCAGGTAGTCAAAAGTGCTCGGTTCTCCTCGGACTTATCGGACCTCCACAGGTGCTCTAGGCGTCTCCTCCGGCGCTTCTTCTCCCGGAGCTCCTCGGTGAACCAAGGAGGTCACCGGGATCCGCTGACCCCGGAGTAGTATATACTACTTCAGTAGTATATACTCCACAATCAATTATCTTTGCAAAATTACATCTATTGTATTTGTTTGATCATAAGTGAATCTTTTGCTTCTCTTAAGCATCAGAATCCTTGAAAATAAATGTCTTTTATGAGTTCTTCAGTTTCCCTTACATTTTGAGTGAGATGAAACAGAGCTGTCTACTTAGCAATATAGCAAATAGCTCTAAAATTGTCTCTTTTTCTTGTCTATCTTCTCCTTGTGATGTTATTGAGGAGCAAATAAAGCCAGGTGACTGCTAATAATTGCATGAGACTTACAATAAAAAAATCTAGACAAAGTTGTAGCCATATGGAGAATAATGACTGCATCTGTTGATATAGTTTTATGCCTATGAAGAACAGTTTATGTTCCACCAATGAAGTTGGACCGGACTGAAATGGTGCTAGGACAATATTGAAAAGAAGAATGGACATATTATTGGAAGCAGAAAATGGACTGAAATGATATATTTATTAAAACAATATAAGATTTATAAACAAATTGTTTCTGACTTTCCAAGGGTTCTGCATCAGGCAAAATAGTGATAAGCCAGAAAACACAGGAGGGAAGGGGAAAAAGTGAGGAACATGTTGTTATGCTCAGCAATCCTCACTGAAATTGGTTTAAGTTGCTATTTTAAAAGATGTCCATGCTTTCTGGATATGAGAGGGTTTACTCATGTCTACTTTACTGTTTGGATAACTTCCTCTCAAATCCTTATCCTTTTTTATTCTGTTTAGGGCATGTAATATATAATGGGCAGATAGTCCCTAACCTAAATAAATGCTCTAATCAAATCTATGCCATTTTTGTTAGCATAAGCACATTGCTGCATTTGCTTATGCAGCTTTTTGGGGCCAGTTTCCTTTTTGCATACTTTTTCCTAATATGATCCATGTTATGAGTACTTTTTTTTAAATGCTAATTTCTGTAGGCAGTTTTTAAGTTACACACTAAATCATCATTTTCAGAAGTTTTAAAATTCTGTATGGTATATCTCCCCACCTCCAATTTGTAGATACCAATTCAGGTAATGTGAATTTGAAGAGGATATGGTTCAGTGTGATTCAACATTTTCCCCTTCCTAGGGCCAAAGAGGCTGCTGGAAGATAATTTCTTACACAAAGAGTGCAGAATTGCCAATTGATAATCCCTAAAGAGGAAAGGGAATGAATCATATGTATCCTCTCTCTCCTCTCCTCTCTCTCTCTTTCTCTCTCTCTCTCTCTCTCTCTCCCTCCCTCCCTCCCTCCCTCCCTCCCTCCCTCTCTCTCTCTCTCTCTCTCTCTCTCTCTCTCTCTCTCTCTCTCATGCACACACACACACACAAACACACACACACCAGCTTGGCAACAATTAAAACAATTGCAAGTCTCTGATAGGCTTAATGCTAACCAGACCCTCAAACAAGGAGGTTTAAAAATACCCCTAAACTCTCAGCATGGCATCATCATGCCACAGAAAATCCTTAGTCTTAACAGTATTAAAGAGTAAAGAGTAAAATCAGAGCGTGAAGACAAACCATGACTTGCAACAAAGGAGATCGGTGAAGTAAAATGATTGTTACATTACTTTTTTTAACCGGTACAGTAATTTGTTTTATAAGGAAGCATCTATGAAACCTTCCTCTAAATGTTTTTTATTGATTGAATATTTTCGTAGACTGGAAACAGAATTAGAGCTTTTACACCAAAAGCCCATTGTTTTGAAACTCCTTTCCAGAAAATTAATATTGTTCTGTCACTGGTGACTTTGAAGATTCTAATTAATGTGGTTTGATTTCTCTTAGCTTTTTACTTATGATTTTATAACAGATTCATGTTTAGCTGCTGCTGTTTAAGTTCATTAATTTATTATATATGTAAATATATATATTGATTTAAGAACAGCCTTAAAATTTTTGATTCCAATTGTACAGGTAGTCCTCGACTTTCAACAGTTCATTCAGTGACCCTCCAAAGTTAAAAAGGCACCAAAAAGTGATTTATGACTGCTTTTCACACTCAGGACCATTGTGGCATCCCCATGGTCACATGATTTACATTTGGATGCTTGACAACTGACTGACATTTATGACGGTCACAGTCCCCCAGGGTCATGTGATCCCCTTTTGCAACCTTCTGACAAGCAAATGGGGAACTTAACAAATCTGGAGAGAAAAGTCGTAAAATGGGGCAAAACAAGTGTGTAACCTCCTATGAAGAAGACTCAAGGCTTGAGTTTCCTCGAAGTCCCATTTTATTAGAGATCTCGCAATTGGGATTCACATGACCCCAGGAAACTGCAACCGTCATAATATGAACCAGTTGCCCAGCACCTGAATTTTGATCATGTGACCATGAGGATGTTGCCGCAGTCATATGTGTGAGAAACGGTCATACGTTACTTCTTTCAGTTGTAATGTCATTAAATGAACAGCTGTAAGGTGAGGACTACCTGAACCCGCCTGCCCTCCTTATCTGTATTTGAGCCAATTGGGGCTTACGTGCATGGAGCGTACGGAGCGGTAAGTACACATGCGCACGCTGCCCACATGCATGTGGTGGATGCCCGGCCCCGTTGCACTGTACCGGTTGCAATGGGATCCGGAACCCACCACTGCATGAATGTCTCTGAAGTCAGAATTACTGACATGGTCAGAACATTCCATTTTAATTTCTTTCCCCATAGAGCTATGATTAGAGGAAAATCTCTTGCTAATATGTATGCACATATAAACACAAATGCACAACCCCAGACACACAGGAGTAAACTTTAGGACAGCAGAAGAGGAAATGATTTAACCCTTTTTTTTTTCAGAAAGCTATACTATTTCTTTAACTAAGTGAAGAAAAATAATCACCCAGACTTTGTCCTTTGGTTCCTTAAAAAACAAAATAAACATTAGGGGTGCATAGCTCTTAAATCGGCTGGAACCCTTGCTAATTTCAGCTCAAAGTTATGAAAGCGTTCGTGAAAACTCTCAACTCTTTTGCAGGCCTCTGTTGCCAACACCAGAAGCTGACATCTCACATGGCTCGCGAATCTATAACATGTGTCCTCTATAGGGGCGGAGAGGAGATAAGCATCGGGTAATTTCATCTGATTTCCTATTTTCAAATTAATTCCTTGACATTGGACCACACAGGTACATGCGGGCTTTTATCAGATGTGAACTGTGGAATTTTTCAGGTCAAAGTTGATCTTTTCAAGATGGTGGCAGCAAGAAAAGAGGAACAGGACAGGAGAAGGCCTACGCTGGGAGCCAGGCTTTTGAAAGCAACCTCAATTGGGAAGGTAGCTTAAATCCTATCAACGTTTCTGAGTGCTTTGCAGAACAACGTAATGGTTTTCTTGAAAGGAACGGCTATCTATTTTCAACAATGCAAATAGGCAGGGGAATAATTAAAAAAAATAACTTTCTTGTTTATGATAGGATCCGAGGCTGGAACTCCCAAATTGCTATCCTGCTGCTTCCAGGACGGTGGTCTCCGGTGGGTCCACTCAAATTGGTGGTGCAAATTGCTGCTGAAATTCAACCATAAACTGTCCCCCCCCCCCCATTTAGCAGCAAAGCCTGACTGAGGAGACAAAACTAAATAAATTTGTTATTTTAATATTTTGTGTTCCTATTAAATGTTCTGCCAGGGGAGCGGGGTTAACTTGGGGGCAGATTTCAGAAAAGCCATTGATACTGCAATGCGCTCTACATGGGGCAGCCCTTGAAGAGCATTCGGAGACTTCAACTGGTCCAGAACGCAGCCGTGCGAGTGATTGTGGGTGTACCTCGATACACCCATGTTACACCTATCCTCCGCGAGCTGCACTGGCTTCCAATCGGTCTCCGGATACGCTTCAAGGTGCTAGTTATTACTTATAAAGCCCTTCATGGTATTGGACCTGGGTACTTGAGAGACCGCCTGCTGCCAATTACCTCCCAAAGACCCATTAGATCGCACAGGGCCGGCCTCCTCCAGGTTCCATCCACCAGCCAATGCCATCTGGCTATGACCCGGGGGAGGGCCTTCTCTGTTGCAGCTCTGGCCCTTTGGAACGAACTCCCCGCGGAGATTCGGACCCTCACCTCTCTCCTGCTTTCCGAAAAGCCGTTAAACCTGGCTGTGTCGGCAGGCCTGGGGTTGATGAGCTCCCCTCCCCTCTCGACAGGTGTGGTTGTTGGTTATTTTAATATGTTTATTTTGTACTTGTATGTTTCCCCTTCCCGTTTAAGTTGTTCGCCGCCCTGAGACCCTTTTAGGGAATAGGGCGGCATATAAATAAAATAAAACTTAAACTTAAACTCTCTGGATGCTTTCTCTGTTGGTTAGGTTGTAGGAAAATGATTGGAAAAACTCAATTCAAGTCATCCCTCCAGCATAGAAACTCATCAGATGATTACAGAGATGGTTCTTCAGCTCAGACAACCCCACAAGGTTACTGCTGTGGGAATAAAATTGGAAGAAGGAACATGTCAGGCCTGGAAGCCATCTTTTGCATTGGGCCTTCAGGCCTGCCACATTTTCTGCTGTGGGAAAATGGGAGGGGGGAATTATATGGAGTATGGGAGATATATAGTTAAAGTAGCATTCCTTTCTCAGAGAGTCAAGGACATCTTGCCCTGCACCTGGAGTGGTGTGACTGGGAGGCATCTCCAGTTGGGACGGTGCCTGATTGGGCCATGTGACAGACTTGTGGGTGCTGGGCTTAAACATTCACTTGTGTGGGAAAAACCTGGAAGCTTTCAGATTCGGGTTTTCCCAGATGTGGCAATATGACATCTGTAATAAAATGGAACTTTGAGGAAACTCAAGCCTCAGAGTCTTCTTTCATTGGGGGTTTTACTTGGAACCCTGACAGAATATTTATAGGCTGCAATGAGCTCCTGGAGGAAAAACAAAATATTAAAATATCCCCACCCTCCTCAGAAGTTCTATCCAGCAGGACCAATAACAAAGAATTAGGGGGCACTTAGCATGAGATATATGGAGGTCATCAACTACCCACCCCAGTTCTAATGACATGCTGTACAGGAATGAGAACATTGCATACATTGGCTGTGGTTCAGTCGTAAATCATGACTGATTCTTCGTGACCCTAAGGACCATAGTACAACTCTCACTGTCTCTGGAGTTTGACCAAATTCATGTTCATTGTGTCCATGACACTATCTAACCATCAATCCTCTGCCATCCCCTACTCCTTTGGCCTTCAATCTTTCCCAACATCAGGACCTTTTCCGATGAGTCCTCTCTTCTCATCTGGCAGCCAAGGTATTTGAGCTTCAACTCCAGTATCTCTCCTTCGAAAGAATGGTCAGAGTTGATTTCCTTTAGGATTGACTGACTGGATCTCTTCATAGTCCAAGGGACTCTTGTAAAAGACTGGGAAATCATAGAGATTGATAAGGTGATGTCTCTGCTTTTAATATGCTGTCTAGGTTTGCCATAGCTTTCCTTCCACGGATCAAGCATCTTTTAATTTCATGGCTGCCATCACCATCTGCAGTGATCTTGGAGCCGAAGGAAAACGAAACCGCTTGCTGCTTCAATTCGATTCCATTGGTTACCAATAACCAAAAGGCTGAAGAAAGAAGTATATGAAACTGTGTACAGACTCGGTGGCATCAAAGTGATTTTGCCTGGATAGAAAGAATGGAAAGGAATGGTTAATAGTCTTGGCACCAACTAGATATATGCTAGTTACATTTCTTTTGCTTTTTAAAAAAACCCATGCCTTTAATTTCTTTGGCTTGTTATTTCTTACTCCTTTTCTACATTTTGCATACTTTTTTTTTTTTTACCTCTGAAAGGGAATAGCAAGATAGCTACTGTAGCTCTTTATTTATGTAAGCACAAGGATGCTATTGTTTTCCAATGCAAGCCAACAAGAATTAAGCCATAATTCAATTCAATTTATTTATTAGATTTATAGGCTGCCCAATCCCGGAGGACTCCGGGCAGCTAATAATTGCTGGGATGCCCACCTTTGTTCCCAATTGGAATATTATTATTGTTACTGTTGCTATTACCAACCTTCTCTACTTTAGCTTGTCCTCTAGCAGACTCTTGAAAGTTGTGACCCAAGATTATTTAAATGAGACCAGAGGCAACTCTTATGCTACAAGGTTTTTGGGAGGTTAGGGATTTGGGCATGCTACATTAGAGCAGTTGCCCATCATTACAGAAGGACCATGAGAAGTTCTTTCTGGAGTTTATAGGCTAAATTGGGTATATCACATTGAGAAATGTGCTGAGAAACATTACACACATTTTGTTGGCTTCTATAGCAGACATTCTGCTCACTATACTCTCCCTCCCCTCATTAAGCATCATAAATGCTCCTGCTAGGAGGAACACATAGTGAGGAGGGTTATTTTTTTTCTTTGTCAAATATGCTGGGACAACGCTGACTTTCTCCAGTCACAAGGAGATTATAATTGCTAATTATAATTAATAATTAATGCTTGCTTCTACCCATCCCATATGATCCTACATGCTGTGGGGCCCTCTCAGTTAAAGTTAAATAATGATATATCATGAGACCCAGCAAGGAGGTCTTCTATTGCAGTATCTGCCATCTGGAGCACCATAATTTCAAAGTAGATTGCCCAGTACTTTGCTAATCTTTCACAAGCATTGCCCACTGCCAGCAGTTCAATTCTGACCAGCTCAAGGTTGATTCAGCTTTACATCCTTCTGAGTAGAGGTGGGTTCCTACCGGTTCGGACCGGTTCAGCCGAGTAGGTAGTAAGCAATTTTTTAAACTGTTGCGCATGTGTGTGTAGTGCGCATTAAGCATGCATGCCCGAGAAGCGTGCACACACACGAAGCACATCCTGAGCAACTGGCAGTAACAGAAGCTGGAACCCACCCCTGCTTCTGAGGTTGGTAAACGAGGACCCAGATTGTTGGGGCAATAGGCTGCCTCTGTAAACTGCTTAGAGAGGGCTGTAAGGCACTATGAAGCGGTATATAAGTCTAAGCGTTATTGCTATTATTTATTTATTTTACATAAGTCTTTAGGTATTCAAAATGAGCTTGAGTTCATTGTACACAGTTGTTCAGCTAAATGTGGTCTGGTTCTTCAGAAGGTCTCCTTCTATATGGCTTTCCCTTTAAACCAGTGTTGGCGAACCTTTTTGGCACTGGGTGCCAAAACGGGAGTGCGCAAGCATGGAGGGGGATCATCAGAAACGGAAGAACAGCTACCCCGGCATGCATACACGCCAGCACCAGAAACAAGGAAAAGCAGTTCCCCGGCACGTATGCATGCACTGGGAAGCTGAGCTCCGGTTTCCAGTGTGCACATGTGCGCACCTGGTCTTCCAGTTTCTGGCACGCACGAATGTGTGAAGCTCAGCTGGCCAGAACCAAAAGCTCAGCTTCCCGGTGTGCACATGTGCACCAGGGAGGTGCTCTTCCGGTTTTTGGCGCTCCATGCACTGGAACACCAGCTGACCTGTCTGTGCCAGAACCCAGAAGAGAAATGGGTAATGGTTGGCGTGCCCAGAGAGATGGCACTGTGTGCCACTTCCGGCACATGTGCCATAGATTCGCCATCACAGCCTTAACAGAAATCTGCTTCTCGGGCAAAGAACCCCTCTATATAATACTCTTTTTATCCCTTGAAGGTTTTTATATTAGGTTGTGATTTTATTTTTGCATATCTTGCAAGCCGAACCAGCAACGTGGCCGCGTTGTACCTCGATACTCTCATAAAGCCCTGCAGCTAATGTCATTCAGGACAGGACATTTTATTTATGCCTGATTTTGTGTGGCTGCATTCAGACATTATGCCAAGTCAGATTTTTAAGCTATGTTTTGTTGACTAAGCCACATTGACCTAGTTTGCAAATATTGGACCGTGGAGGAGATGTACACAGTTTATCTGTAATCGATTGATACATTTTCTACAGATGTAAAGAAAGATGCTGTACTTGTTTCAATTAAAATTAAAAAAAACATTTATTAAAAAAAAAGCAAATTTATAAAGACCATGATGGCAATGTTCATATATCACACTCGAACAAAATCTACATGCCACATTATAGCTTAGTAAATTGCATGAATCCAACCTTTGTTTGGGGTGAGTAGGGGTATATGGCCAGTTGCTATCAAAAAGACAATGGGTAGAAAACATTTCAACAAAATTCTGCATTATGACCATTCATTACAGGAGAAATTGCCACTCGTCTTTACGGACTGCAACTTTTCTTTATTGGACAACCCCTCCCTCTCCAGATTTTGTTTCAAACTCGGTAACTCCCTATTGGGATATATTTGAGAACTAACTACTAATAATCCGTGTTTCTACTCCAGAGATTTCTGCTCCAGGAAAATGTACATCAGCCAATCTTTAACTCCAGGATATTGCTTTGGAGGGTTATCTGTAGAGGTGGGGAGAACATGGAAATAATTCTCCCTTAAAGGGAATCGAGGCAGGCGAGAGAAAGGTCACTCCTTTGTAAGGGCTTTTCTTTTTTAAATTCATGCCTTTAATTATTCCTTGGAAAAACAAACTGGGCGATGGATCCTGGGACTCAGAGGGAAACAACAGAGGAAGCTGCCTGTTTTCTGAAACTCTCTCACCATGTGGCTGCTGCTGGGTGCCTTTGGTCTCGCTGGTTTCCTGAAGGTGGATGGGAAGCGTGTCTCTTTTATAATCTCGTTTCATCTCCTCCTCTTCCCCCCTCCCCCTTACCCCCATTTTTATGTAGTTGATAGGAAAAGGAGCCAGCTGTAAAGGAGGTCTTTTATGTTGGTCACAGTCCCTGAAGTCCATTCAACACCTTTCAAGAACTTTTTCACGGTTACTCCTATTACAAGGATGGGCTAGATCCTTTCTCTGTGAAAATTCTGGATGCAGAAGGAGAACCATCCCTTAAAGGGATGAGGACCCAGATCATTGGGGGCAATAGAACTGACTCTGTAAACCGCTTAGAGAGGGCTGTAAACCACTGTGAAGCAGTATATAAGTCTAAGTGCTATTGCTATTGTTATTAAGAGAATTGCTTGGTGTTCACAAGACAGAAGAAATCAGAACAGATAGTCCTTCATTTACAGCAGTTCATTTAGTGGTAATTTAAAGTTACAACTGCACAAATGTGACTTATGACCATTTTTCACACCTACGACCATTGCAGCGTCCATATGGTCACATGATCAAAATTCAGATGCTTGGCAACTGCTTCATATTTATGATGGTTTCAATGTCCCCGGAGTCATGCAATCACCTTTTGTGACTTTCTGACAAGCAAAGTCAATGGAGGAAGGCAAGATTCATTTAAAAACCGTTACTAACTAACAATTGCAGTGATTCACTTAACATCTATGGCAAGAAAGGTCATAAAATGGATCAAAACTGACAACAAATGTTTTACTTAGCAATATAAACTTTGGGGTCAATTGTGGTAACTTGAGGACTACCTGTATAATGTGTGCCTCATGTTTTCACTTGTAAAATGCAAAGCAGGTTCTTTCATTTTATGCCTGTGGGAAATGCATAAATTGCATTTGAGTAACGTTCCAAGATGTTACTTGCTTCATCTTGGTTATTTCTTGGATAAACCCACAGCTTTATCCAAGTCATCTTTGCATAACACTAACCATACCTTAGAAACCTCCTAGTGGACTGAGACCATATTCTAAGCCAGGAGTGCCCAGTCTTGACAACTTAAAGACTTTTGAACCACATCTTGTTCTGGATCCCCAGAATTCCCAGTCAGCATGGCTGCCAGGTGAATTCTGGAAGCTGAAGTCCACAGGTCTTAATTTTGCCAAGGCTTAACACTCCTGCTTTAAAGTAAAAAAATGGCAGTTAGTGCATCCAATCAAAAATTTTATGACAGAGACACTAGGGATTTCATATTTTTACCTTGCTACTTTTCCTTCAGTATTTTACACACGTAAACCATCATTTTCCATTTGTCACTATAAAAACCAAAATGGAAACCAAAGATAAAAAGGCCAGATTAAAAAATGAGGGCCTATTAGCTGTTGACAGGTAATTTTCCTACTCCTTTCCTTTTGTTGTTGTTAGTAGAGAAGTCGTTTCCGACCCATCGCGACCCCATGGACAATGATCCTCCAGTTCTTCCTATCCTCTATCATCCTCTGGAGTCCATTTAAGCTCATGCCTACTGCTTCGGTGACTCCATCCCAGCCACCTCATTCTCTGTCGTCCCCTTATTTTGCCTCAATCTTTCCCCAACATCAGGCTCTTCTCCAGGAGTCCTTCCTTCTCATTAGATGGCCAAAGTATTTGAGTTTCATCTTCAGGATCTGGCCTTCTAAAGAGCAGTCAGGGTTGATCTCCTCTAGGAACTCAACGGTTTGATCACCTTGCAGTCCAAGGGACTCGTAGGAGTCTTCTCCAGCACTGTAGTTCAAAGGCCTCAATTGTTTGGCACTCAGACTTTCTTATGGCCCAACTTTCACAGCCACTCCTCTCTACACCTGTAATATTATCCCCAGCTAGAATCCAGTTCAGGAGATCCTGAGGAAGGCTGAAGATTAATTTTTTATGTTGACTATTTCAATTCAATTCAATTCAACATATTTTTTTTAAAAAATGGAAATGCGCCGGTCACATAACAAGAAGAACTGATGGCAAGTGAACTAAAGCAGTGACAGAATGGATCCCGCTTGATAAAAAGCATCCACAAAAGAGACCTAAAACAAGATGGAGCAACAGCATCAGCAAGCATTGCGGGCCCAATTGGCAAAAGAAAGCTGAAGGCTGTATTGGTTGGAAACATGCAGAAGAGGTTTTCATCCTGCAGGGGACAGACAATGACTAGAACAGTGTTTCTCAACCTTGGCGACTTGAAGTCCTGTGGACTTCAGCTCCCAGAATTCCCCAGCCAGCTATGCTATGCTGGCTGGGGATTCTGGGAGTTGAAGTCCATGGGACTTCAAGTCGCCAAGGTTGAGAAACACTGGACTAGATTAAGGATGTTCACTGTGAGGGTTAATGCCATCAGATTTGGAGCATGGATCTATGCTACAGCCTTCAGACCAAGCCATTTGACTGTAGTGAATTTCTCTAAGAAAACAGCATGAAGCTCTTGCATTTTGTGATTCCTTCTTACCCCCCAAAATGCAGGAAGATAGCCACATGCAGGAAAGAAAGCCGGTAAGTCAAGAGCAATCAAAAATCTTCTAGTATAAGAAGCTGGCATTGTTAAGAGTTGGCGACGGGGAATGTTTTGCTATCCAGTTTTTGGCCACCTCAATGGGTGGGAAGGCTGTTAGCATTTCTTAGGTAACTATTATTCATGGGGCCTGCCAAAGTTTTGACCGACTTAGAGGGGCAGCGCTGAGGAGTTACTGTTTAGTCTATGGAGGTATAAGTCAGAGCTGCCTTTCCCTTCCTTTCCGCAGATATGCGCCATCACGCCTTTCTAAGCTGGCGTAACAGTAAACACAACTTTTACAAATGAACATTGGCTCTTCTGCGAACACCCAGAGAGTCTTGAATAGCTAATGACTTTGGAAAGAACCATTACCTGCTTCTTTGGAAATGTGTCTAGGACAGGCCTTTGAAAGTAGCAGATAAATATACACCCCGTTTACCTTAGCAGAGCCCATTAAAATATATCAAATAGTTCCACCTCTGCACAGACAACATTTTTCCCCTTTCCAATTTTTTATTTAAGAGCAAGATATTTACATTCATAAATAATGATCCCCCCTCTTTAAGTTTTCATTTTGTGTATTTAAATAGACAGGAGCATAGAGTGTGTTCAATTCTGCTGCCTTGCAGAGCAACAGTATACAATATTTAGCAGTACATTTATAATCATATGTATATGTGGTGCTTTGGCTCACCGTAGGGGGTAAAGACACATTATGACTTAACCTGTGGTTTTTCAAGCAAAATACAATACAATACAATACAATACAATACAATACAATACATACAATAGCAGAGTTGGGAGAGACCTTGGAGGTCTTCTAGTCCAACCCCCTGCGTAGGCAGAAAACCCTATACCATTTCAGACAAATGGCTATCTACATCTTCTTAAAGACTTCCAGTGTTGAGGCATTTACAACTTCTGGAGGCAAGCTGTTCCCCAACACTGAAAGTCTTTAAGAAGACTTTGGAGAAGAAATGGGACAATCTACTGTGTTTCCCCAAAAATAAGACAGGGTCTTATTTTCTTTTGACACCCTGAAATAAGTGCTTGGCCTTATTTTCGGGGAGGTCTTATTATTTTTGAGGTGCAGGAGGCGGCGAGCGTGGTCACCTCATGGCTGCTGCTGTGTTTCAATATTTTCAGGGAGGGCTTGTTTTCTGGGGAGGTCTTATTTTCAGGGAAACAGGGTATAATGTCTTGTTACTGTATGTGAATTACTGTCTCAGCTAGGTGACGGCAACTAGCTTACCTTCAGCAATCACAAAGGTAGGTATGGATAATATTTTGATTGGGGGATAATACTGGATATGCATGTTGGATTGGGAATTCAAAAGGTTACCAGAAGATAAGGAAAAACTAGTTTAACACAGCTTGTTAAGAAAGATATGAACATGCCTATAGTCATTAAGAGTTAAAATCAATTCTTGATTTTGCTTTATTTAAATCACAGAAAAGAGTGCCAATAGTTCTTGACCTAAAAATCCTAATAAGTTCGATATTCTTTCTTCTCATATTTATGTGATGTTTTAAAATGTTTCGAAAGATGCAGGAATATGTTTATGGAAATTCTCAGTCATCCAGGTCATGGTTGTCCCAGAGGTGCTTTTTTCAAGAGACAACTGGACTTTTTGGACCAGAAAGTCCAGTTGCCTCTTGAAAAAGCATCTTTGGGACATGAAGGAATATGCTAATATATAATTTTTCCTTACAGTTACACTTTGTGTCACTATTCTCCTTCTCTCCAGTAGACCTTGAGGAAAATATTGTCATCCAGTTGGGTAATGGAAGGTCTCGGAGCACAAACCTCAGAGAACACCAAGAATTCCACAATTCAGCCCTGAGCTGTAGATTTCTCTAACTGAAACTTGAATTTTCATTAAGACTTGAATCTAGAATTTCCTTCCATGCAGTTTCTGAATAAACTTGCTCATCAGTGCAATAGACAATCTAATATGTTGCCAAAGTTCATCATTAACTAGATAAAATCTGGCGCTTAGCTGCATTTCTCAACAGTCAGCTCAACATTAGAGAGGACAATCCCATTGCTCTTCAGGAAAACCCTGGTATCAGAGCTATAAGAAAGCCAATACCTTCTTACAAATCACCAGCCAAATAGTAAAAGGAAGGAGCAATACTTAAGTTTTCCTTATCTTCTTAGCTCCATCCATGCTTCCCTTTAAAACAATCTTTTTTTGTTGAAGCCAATGGGGAAGAGTAACTTTATGCCAGCTTTAACTCTCTTGTATACCAACTTCAAGGCTAAGGAGACAGAAGGGTCTTGGTTAGAGGTATCCAGAGTCAGATTGAGCCCTTAAAGTCACAGTGTATCTCCAGTCTTACTTTTGACCTCACATTTCCTATTTTATGCTTTATCCTAGTAGAATAGAATAGAATAGAATTCTTTATTGGCCAAGTGTGATTGGAAACACAAGGAATTTGTCTTTGGTGCATATGCTCTCAATGTACATAAAAGAAAAGATATATTCATCATGAATCATAAGGTACAGCACTTAATGATAGTTATAGGGTACCAATAAGAAATCAGGAAACAATAAATATCAATATAAATCGTAAGGATACAAGCCACAAAGTTACAGTCCTGCAGTCATAAGTGGAATGAGATGGGTAATAGGAATGATGAGAAGACTAATAGTAATAGTAATGCAGCCTTAGTGAATAGTTTGACAGCAGTGAGGGAATTATTTGTTTAGCAGAGCAGTGGCATTCGGGAAAAAACTGTTCTTGTGTCAAGTTGTCTTGATGTGCAGTGCTCTATACCATTGTTTTGAGGGTAGGAGTTGAAACAATTTATGTGGGAATGAGAGTACACAGAATTGTAGCTTAGGAAAGGACAAACAACATAATTAGTATTGCCAACAAGCAATACTACAATGTTTTCTCAAGTCATCCAGTCAGTTAGATGAGAGCAGTTTTATCAAACTTTCTAGCTCCATGGATTCTAATTCAGATTGCCAGAATCTCAATCCAACAGCAGTGGTTTGGGTTCTAAGTTCAATATATTAAGATTTTTTTTTAAATCACAAATTTTGAAACTCATCCCATTGTGGAAAACTTGAGGGAAGAAATCCTGAGTAAGGTTGCCAGATATCTAATGTGCAAAGGAGGACTCACACAATTGGAAAAGAGGACAAGGAGTCAGCATATTGCCCCCAACAACAATCTGGGTCCTCAAACAGAACCTGTCAGTTTAATTTTCTCACTTATTCCGTTTTTCTCTACCCAGCTTAATGAAGAAATGTGTGGATGTTGCAAGTATTCTGCCAAAAAAAATAATTTATTGTTGCCCATTCTTAATCAGGTTGGCTTGATTTGCCTAAAACTAATCCAGCCACTTGTCCCTCCCCCCAAACTGTGTTGACAGCCTTCATCTCATCACACAATCAATCAAAATCTAAATGTCTGCGAGATGGAATTTTGTTTGCTTGTTCTTTGTAGCCCACCGCACACTTTTGCAGACAGAATTCAGTCTGATTGAAAACATATGTGAGAAGAACTGAACAACCCAAAGGTGTAAAATTAATGGAACAATATGTCACAAACAACAAGCATGACAACTGAAAAAGTTTCAAAAGTCTTCTAGCTTTCTCTATGGCCAGTGCACTACAATCTCACTCATCAGTATTGGGAAGAGATGCTAACCATTAGAACAACATAGGAACGAATGTTAGGGATTTGCCATTTGGATGGATTTTTCTTGAACAGGCCTCTAATGAAAATAATTTTTGTGAATTTGTATCTACTTCCCAAGTGAAACCTCACTATTAGTGGAGATCTAATACTGATTTCACTGTCTTCATTTCTCAAAATATAATTCTATTTCTCTCCATGCTAAACTGGGAGATGGTGAATTCTAATTTCACCTTATGCATGAAAGCCAATACTTTCTTTCAGCCCAACCCACCTCACAGAGTCGTTGGGATAGGGAAAATAAGACAAAATAATCTTCTGGTTCTGTTTTGTTACAGTTGTGACTCGACTTAACCCAATACAAATACTTGAGTTCCTTATTTAAGTGTTTATTCAATCAAAGTTATAGACTACTCACCCAGCATGCATCCTGAAGAAGGACACATTGTGACAACAAGTATACTAAAACCAATCTGAAATTTGCTAACAGGCATGCAAGTGATAACTTATTGAATTTAAAAATTATCATCCAGCAATGAATTAACCCAAACTCCAAATAAATAAGCCACATACCCTTCTGGGAATGCATCATAATCCCTATTGGGCTGAGCCACAGTTTGCTTAAGGAGATGATTTGGAACTGCAGAAATGCAGAAACATAGAAAACTGACAGAAAAAAAGACCTAATGGTCCATCAAGTCTGCCCTTTGAGTTTATTTGTTATTTTAATTATTTTAATGCTTTTGGTTTTTTTATATATTTTTAATTTTTGTCAGATGATGGGCATGTGTTTATCTCAAGCATGTTTAAATTCAAGTACTGGCGATTGATTCATTACCTTGGAAGTTGCTTTCAATATTCTTTCTTTGAAGTAATACTTTCCAAGTATTAGAAGATATATTAGAAGATGCAAAGATGCACTGTGTTTGTGAGATGTATGTCAATTACAGCCCTTCCTTCTGATTCCTTCTTACCAGAAGCTAAGGCTTTCTTATTGGAAAATCCCCCCCCCCCTTCTCTCTCCTTCCTCTCTTTCATGTTACTCTACACTCTACACTCAAATGCTTGGGCATGTACACATATGTATGTTGTGTGTGTGTGTGTACACACACACACACACACACACACACACACACACTGCAATTTTACTTCTCCCTGCCAACATGGTTCTTTATCTCAGTCTTGGTCTAGTGCCTGACTGAGGCCTTTTTGAAGGAACTTCCTTTCTGGCCTACGTTCATCTTGGTGAAAAGCACGTCTTTCTTGCGCCTCAGAGTCGAGCCGAAAGCGGGCAATGAAGTCAACAAGTCTAATAGGAAATAAACAGAAAATCACTTAATCCATGCCCCTTGCATCAAGTAAATAGTTCCTGGCACGTTTTATGCTCAGCAAATCTTCACGGAGCTTTATTGGCGGCAGCTGGAGGGAGGGAGGGAGGGAGGGATGTTGGGTTCTTTTTTTCTTTCTTTTCTCCCTTCCCCTTCTGTGAAAGTGCCAGTCCCCTTAATCTTTCAACATTCACCTTGTTTCCAAGCACTTAATTCTGCACACACTACTGCAGAGCTGCTGGGGTATTATCATGTATTGATGATTCATGATGGCATGGGCCGGGAAATGAAAAGCCAGGAGTCTAATCAATAAAACTATTTATTTGTCTTTGAACTAGTTCCAGGTCCCCCCCCTTTTTTTAGCAGGTCTTTGGCTTCCTGAATTCGACTGACCAAAGCATGAATAATGACCTCAAACGGCACAATATACAGAAACCATCTGTTAGATAGGGGTGATGTCATTGAAGGTCTTCTAATCTTACAGCAAATGTTTTGCCAGCGGTGATGTCACAGGCCTGGCAATTGGCTGGCAAAGCCAAGTACTCAGATGAGGAGGAGGAGCAAACAGGAGGAAGATGTCCCATTTCCTAGGCTGGTGTTTTTCTTGTACTCGCTGGCTATTTCATTTTTTTTTAAAGAAAATAAAAGATAAGATAAAACATTAATTAAAAAAACTCTCCTTCTATGGATTTGGAACAAAAATATATTTTTAAGCACAGGAATTGACGTCAATGGTATTGCTCCAATGTACTCGCATGTTGCTTGGAAATCATGCTTCTAAACATCAATAGATCTCATAAAGCATGCATTATCTATATCTTACTCATTTGTGCACACAGCTTACAGTTTTACTTGACAAACTCAAGGAAACTTTAATAACTTCAAAGAAGAACCTGAGATGTACATTTTATTATTTGTTTCTTTGTTTATTATTTCCCGTATGTATTATTTTTATAAACAACCCAAGATGGCAAAAATATCCAATACATCTTTTTCTATCTAGCATCTTCTCTCTGCTCTCTCTCATCTGTCTACATCTCTCTTTCCTCTCTTTGTTCTCTCTCTCTCTCATCTGTCTACATCTCTTCCTCTCTGCTCTCTCTCATCTGTCTGTCTGTCTGTCTGTCTATCTATCTATCTATCTATCTATCTATCTATCTATCTATCTATATCTATATCTATCTATCTATCTATCTATCTCTCTATATCTATCTATCTACTCTCTGTATAACTGTATATTTGTGCATGTCCTGACAAAAAAAGAAAAAATAATGCTTTCCTTCAGAATAAAAGGGGGCAAGGAATCAATTGTAATTTAAATAAAACTGCTCATGGAGTAGATTTCTTAGCTGTGATGCCTATAAGTAATATTTTTATGTTATCTGCAAGCACTATCTGCAGATTAATACCAATACAATCCTTTTGTTCTCTTGCTTTTTTAATTGTAGCATTAAGTAAAAGACTTATATTCATCTTTTGATCTTTGTAAACTCCTAGATGGAAGCACCTCAGGTTATCCTGATGTTGCCATCCAACCTGAAAAGAAAAGAAAAAATCAAGTTAATTTCTGTTGGATGGGGAGTCAGGAAAATAACATACATGTACAAATTTGTATTCTTTGCAGGATTCCAAATGCTTTACCTATCTCCTATCGTAAACTGCAAGTTGGGGAATAATACTCACCAAGCAGGCCATAAATCATGAGCAAAGACAGGTGCAATAAATACTAGTGTCAGAAAGTTACAAAGTGAAATTATGTTGTTTTGACAAGGTGTCCAAATGTATTGACAATGGAGCAACTAAATGGTCTCTCTTTGGGAGATCCTACACAAATGCAGGTTAAGTAGTGAACAGGAAAGCTGGAAGATAACTTCCCAAGAAAAATAACCTGGAGACTTAAAAGTCTTATTTATCAACAAAACTTTGCTACTGCTGAATCACACCTTATGCAATACTTATCTTTGCCTTACAGGTAGGCCTCAACTTACAACCACAATTTAGCCCCAAATTCCTGCTGCTAAGCAAGACAGTTTTTAAGTGAATTTTCCCCCATTTAATGAGCTTTCTTGTCACACTTGTTAAGTGAATGACTGCAGTTATTAAGTGAGTAACATAGTTGCTAAGTGAATCCAGCTTCCCCATTGACTTTGCTTGTCAGAAGGGTGCAGAAAATGATCACATGACTTTGGGACACTGCAACCCTCATAAATATGAACCATTTGCCAAGTGTCTGAATTTTGACCACGTGAACCATGAGGATGGTGCAATAGTCATAAGTGTGAAAAGAGATTATAAGTACTGAAAACTTTTTCAGCGCTGTTGTAATGTTGAATGGTGACTGAGAACTACTTCTACTTTTTTTCATTCCTCCTCTTTCCCATAACAATAGTTTCCAACTGAAATTAATTTGATATCAAAGGTATTGTGCCAAATGACTCAACACAGATCACAATAGTGGCTTACCACAATAAAAATGTCATGAATCATGGATAAAATGGCATTAATAATAAAGCATGAGTATATGCAGGAACCTAAGCACTAAAATCTTCTTGTTATTATCTGAAATTCGGTGTTTTTTTAAAAAAAACACATTAAATTATTGACTCAGTAGCAGTTTCTCCCATGTTTCTTCTCTTTTCTTGATACACTTGTTGTCCTAAGATGCACCAAGGTGCCTTCATGTCCCTTTCAATCTACTGGCATTAACAGACAGATTAACAGAGTTGGAAGGGACCTTGCAGGTCATCTAGGCCAAACCCCTGCCCAAGCAGGAGACCCTCTGATCTACCTACGATCGAACTCACAACCTCCCGATTGTGAACAATATAGCAGTCTTAGCAAGTGTAAGATCACCCTCCTCTTTTCAAGAATATTTTTTGGAGGCAGGCACTTGCCATAAATACAGCATCCTTGTGTATGAGAAAGAAAGAGGGAACATGCACATGAGTAACTGTGAAAATTATATCTATATATGTTAATTATCTCAGTAACAGAATTGCAGAAAGTAGTAGCTCTCAATTTCAAGAGATCTTTTCATTACTTCATTGGCAAGATCTCTCTCACTATTTATCTTTCTCCCTCCCTCCCTTCCTCCTCTCCCCCTCCAGGCACATATCATTTGAGGAGAAGGTGGTTTAACTCTGTGTGTGTGTGTGTGTGTGTGTGTGTGGTGTGTGTGTGTGTAGGATCGATTTGAAACATTTATTGGGCTAGTAAGACACATTTGGCAGCAGCATTTCTGTAAACCAAGCTGATTCTTTGCTGTTGAAAAGAATGTGCTCCGTGATGGGATTCAGCCAGTTCACACCACTTTGGGAGAACCGGTTGTTAACTTTCTGAGCAGTTTGGTGAACTGGTTGTTGGAAGAAATCATTATCAGAGAACTGGTTGTTAAAGTATTTAACTCCCACCACTGAATGTGCTTGCTGTAAATGAAGGCACTTGAAGACTCAAAGCCTTGAGTCTAACTAGTAGAGGCCATTAAAAGAAGAATCAAAACCACATTTTATTAGCTGGCTGGAGGAAATACTCCAGGGTTCGGTTAAGGTACCATGAAGCAAGGTCCAGGGTTAAGGTACCATGTGCTGATTTGTGGGGTGGATCTTTGCATCACAGTCCTGTGAATATACTCAGCAATCATGGAAAAAGCCTCTAATCTGTTTCATTCTCCCATGTCCTTGTCCTTCAAATTTCAAGCAAAATTCAAAATAGTTTCTATTAGATTTTATCCTAAAGCATTATCCTACATTGAAATACCCAAGTGAAGTTGTAGAATACTGAATACTCAGATGCCAGGTTCAAATTTCTTGGCTGAAGAATTCAAAATTGTTTTTTAAAAAGCCAATAGGTACCTGATTAATTCCATCCTATAATTCTGATAATGTATGCCAAATAGTATAGTATATGATCTTCACATATGATACTGAGGAAGTAAAAACATTCATCTTCCTTCCGTCTCCCATTTCCAACCTTCCATCTCCATCTCCCTCCTCCTCCTCCTCCCCTCTCAAACAGTTGCCTTGAGTGGCAATCGATTGTCAGAAAATAACGATACATTTCTTTTCCCCAGGATAATTCATTTATTCTTTTATGCTAGAATTAGAATATGGGATCCATTGATGTAATAAGGTATATTAAGCATTAGTCCCTAGTTTAGGTTTCTTAATAATGTTGTAACATTTGTAGATTGTACATATACAACTGCTATTTGTGGCACACACACAAAATAACTTCTGCATCTAGGAACGTGAGTTTATTTTATTACGAAATGCTGGGAATAAGCACAAGATGCAGTCTTTACTATCGTAATTGGTTTGTGAGCTAATTTTGGCCGTAATTTTCATTATTGAGGCTTGCTGTGTTGTTCCAGATTCCTGAGTGGGAGCGGTTAGGTATTAAATAGTAAACGTATACCATAGTTCAATTCACCCTGGATATTCATTGGGGTGAAAAGCAATTTCTCATTTTCTAGGACTTTATGCTCATGCTCTCATTCCAACACTATTGAATACAGTCCAGAACGTGAACATGAATTTGTTTGAACAGGTTTGTTCTATGTGCTGCAAAGAGTTTGCGGCATTGAAGACTTAATATGTATTTCTAGTGTATTTATGTCTAATCTATTTAGATTATATTACTATAAAGCTGCAAGTTATTTACCCCAGCTGATTTTTTCCCCTTCTACTGCTCCTGTATTTGTGTGAGAGCTTCTGCTTTTATTATTTGGCAAACTCTATTCAAGAGTTTGATCCAAAAACCTGAAAAGGGGGGGCGATCACTAGAGGAATGAAATAGATAAAGAAAATAAGCAGAGAATTACATAACTCAAATGACCATCTTTTAAAATCAAGAGATATCCTTGGGAGCCATACCCACCTGGTGAACCCAGCCTTTCTCCATAACTATATTTCCCAATCACTACTACTTCTTTTTTTATCTTTTCCCTTTATCTAAAAGTCTTTTTGATATTGGAAAATACACAATGTCTGACAGCTGGATTTGGGGGTGGATGAAATCTGAAAAATATCCTTGGTCAAATGCTGGCTGTTTCTCTCAGGACAGGGAATGGATGCAAGAATAGGAAAATGGCAACCATTCAGAAAGAGTAAACACAAGGAGCCACATCACCTGATGGTTAAGTGACCCATTAAAAGACCCCCCATGAGCCCCCAGTTGCCTGTTTCAGTTAAAAAGGCTTCCAGGGCAGCGGATCCTGCGTGGTGGATCTTTGAGTTACTTAATTGTATGGAAGGGCAAGAAGCTTGTATTGCAGTCAAAGGTAAACTGCAGGTCAGTGGCTCTTCAAGCATGAAACAGCCTACAAACGGAATTTTACCCAGAAATATGTCAAAATACAGCAGGGCAACTATATTTTAGAAAAATGGTACGGCTCTTGGGATGAAACCTGAAAAGGCCTCTTTTTATTACCTTTACACTGAAGGAGTGAATTTATGACTTTCTGCCTCTGCCCTCTTGCCTCAAACAGAGTTTCGGGGAAAAAAGAGTTTTAGAGACAATGGGGTGTAGCTCCCCTCCCCCAAAAGACTGATTTAATTAACAGCAATTTTTATATTAGCTTCTCCTGGTGCAAAAGGCTTTAAATACCTCTCTTATATAACAACAGGAAAACCTTTTTTTAAAAAAAAATATTCAATTTGCTTCTATATTAGTTTTTAAAACAATATGCAGCCACACATTGTTTGAAGAAAGATCCATGCAGATCAGGGGTGAAATGCTACTGGTTCGGACCGGTTCACCTGAACTGGTAGTAAAAAAATGCTACCGGTTCGGGTGAACCGGTATTTCCAACAATCAGCTGTGACACATGATTTATATTTAGCTAGAAAGCAGGATTTCCTGCTTTCTAGCTAATCTAAAGTGTGTGGCACAGCGGATTCCCCCCTGCTGTTCTATTTACCTTTGTAGGTGTGCCCAGTAGCAGGTTCCACCAGCCCACCTGGACGTCATCACATCCGTTTTTGATGCTCTGCCCACGCACATGCTCACATTTGCCAACCTGTAGTGATGGTATGTTGATTTCACCCCTGATGCAGATCCCATGAAAGATCTCTTCCTCCAAGTTGTAAATGATTATAGTTTTGTGGAGGATGCTAAGTTGTTAGAAAATAAATTTTCAGAGCCCTATCCACTATTCTTTATACCTGACCGCCAATTGTTCTGCTTCACCTCTCTTCTGGTTTTGAAGGTATTTCACTGAAATTGCTGCTTCAGGGAGTCCTTGGAGTCTTCTTTACAAGGCTAGGTCTTTATTTTTACAGTATTGTTGAGTTTCTATGCTGTTTCTCACTCCTTGCCATGAAACCCCCCCCCCCCCACGTATCTTTTTAGAAGCTGCCATATCACATGGCAGAATTCCCCTAGTACAATTATGCCCTGGCTTTTAATGCAGGTTTACAATTTAAACTTGAACTTCATTAAATAATAAAAAAGAAGGGTGTTGAGTTAAACCTCACAAGTCTTAGTCCCCCTTTTATTCTGAAACACTCAACTCTGGGCTTCATCCTTATCCAAACTGTCAAATAAAAAAGGGCAGGGGCCAAAGTTCAAAAATAACCAGTTCCATAAAGAATTATTGACAAGGCCATCAGAAGTAATTTGAGTTAGCTCCTATACACAGACACACACAGACTCCCTCCCTCCCTTTGAATGAATGAATTATAGGTCTGCTCCATATAAATTGCATGTGAGTTCATACTGAAGCATAGGTTACATCAGTGGTGGATTTGTCTTCCACATGGATGCGCGCAGCATGCACATGCATCTTACTGTCTAGTGACGCCTCCGCGAACCTCTGCGATGCTCCAGCTGCTCAGAGGAGCATCACACTATGCGTACCGTGTGCGTGCACAGAAGCGCCAAAGACTTTAAAGACAGGTAAGGAGTGTGAGCAGGTGAGTGGGTGGGCCTTCCGGAGCACCATACTGGAACGGTACCCGGTGCTCCGGGCAGGCTCCAGTATGCCCATACCACGGTGTACCGCCTGCAACCCACCACTGGATTATATGTAGAAAACACATATTTCTGATTTATTAATAAATGTTTAGGCTAAAGCTCCATTAAGCCACAAATCTGCCAGCAAAGACTGATACCTTAATAGATAAGCCTTGTCTATTATGCAATGTCACAAAATATGCTTCCTTACAATCAACCCTCTCGTGTACTCACTCTTTTCCTCTGAAGGTCGAACCCAGAGCAGAGAAATGAATGCTGGAGATTAGCTTTAAACTGGCCTGGTGCTTTACTATCTGACAAAGCATCTGATCCTAGTTCATTTCACTGGGTGAAAATTGCCCCACACCCACCTGTATTGTTTAAAGTCTGAATTTCCCCTGATATAATATTGACAGAATGATAGAATATTGACAGAATTACAGAATTGAAAGGGACCGTGTAGGTCAGTAATAGTATGCTATTCTCTTCAATACTGGTTTGGTAGTGGGAGTATTTGCACCCATGTGCTGGCTATGCTGGCATGCGGCACATCTGGGCATGCAAGGAATTTTCTGCGTATGCGCAGAAGGTCCATGATGATGTCAGGGTGGGTGGGTGGAGCCTCTACCGGTTCACTGGTGTAGATCTAGTCTAATATATATGCCCAAGCATATATATAATTATGTGTATATATGTGTATGTGTATGTGTATGTGTATGTGTATGTGTATGTGTATGTGTATGTGTATGTGTGTATGTGTATGTGTATGGTATGTGTATGTGTATGTGTATGTGTATGTATAGTATATGTATATGTATATGTATATATGTATGTATACATATATGTATATATGTATGTATATTATACTTAAAGTCACAACCCCTGGTATGCCCAAGTATGGGAGGAAGGTCACACTTCCACTCTCTGTCATTAGGCTCGTCACAAGAGACCATCCAGACAGAAACCCAATATTTTTACTGTTGCCTTTTTGTTACATTTGTTATATTTATGCTGATAAATAAATAAAGGGAGACTAGTATAGATCTATTTCAAGCTATTTAGCTCTCATCAGCTAGCCATACCCATGTTTGGGAATCGAACCTGTGCTCCATTGCCTCCCAGGCAGGGAGTTAACCATTTGAGCTACAGAGAACGACTCCTTATCAGCCAGCCAGGGTGGGAGGTATATACTTAAAGTCACAACCCCTGGGATGCCCAGGTATGGGAGGAAGGTCACACTTCCACTCTCTGTCATTAGGCTTGTCACAAGAGACCATCCAGACAGAAACCCAATATTTTTACTGTTGCCTTTTTGTTACATTTGTTATATTTATGCTGATAAATAAATAAAGGGAGACTAGTATAGATCTATTTCAAGATATTTAGCTCTCATCAGCTAGCCATACCCATGTTTGGAATCGAACCTGTGCTCCATTGCCTCCCAGGCAGGGAGTTAACCATTTGAGCTACAGAGAACGACTCCTTATCAGCCAGCCAGGGTGGGAGGTATATACTTAAAGTCACAACCCCTGGTATGCCCAAGTATGGGAGGAAGGTCACACTTCCACTCTCTGTCATTAGGCTTGTCACAAGAGACCATCCAGACAGAAACCCATATTTTTACTGTTGCCTTTTTGTTACATTTGTTATATTTATGCTGATAAATAAATAAAGGGAGACTAGTATAGATCTATTTCAAGCTATTTAGCTCTCATCAGCTAGCCATACCCATGTTTGGGAATCGAACCTGTGCTCCATTGCCTCCCAGGCAGGGAGTTAACCATTTGAGCTACAGAGAACGACTCCTTATCAGCCAGCCAGGGTGGGAGGTATATACTTAAAGTCACAACCCTGGTATGCCCAAGTATATATGGTTGTGACTTTAAGTATATACCTCCCACCCTGGCTGGCTGATAAGGAGTCGTTCTCTGTAGCTCAAATGGTTAACTCCCTGCCTGGGAGGCAATGGAGCACAGGTTCGATTCCCAAACTTGGGTATGGCTAGCTGATGAGAGCTAAATAGCTTGAAATAGATCTATACTAGTCTCCCTTTATTTATTTATCAGCATAAATATAACAAAATGTAACAAAAAGGCAACAGTAAAAAATATTGGGTTTCTGTCTGGATGGTTCTTGTGACGAGCCTAATGACAGAGAGTGGAAGTGTGACCTTCCTCCCATACTTGGGCATACCAGGGGTTGTGACTTTAAGTATATACCTCCCACCCTGGCTGGCTGATAAGGAGTCGTTCTCTGTAGCTCAAATGTTTAACTCCCTGCCTGGGAGGCAATGGAGCACAGGTTCAATTCCGAAACTTGGGTATGGCTAGCTGATGAGAGCTAAATAGCTTGAAATAGATCTATACTAGTCTCTTTTTTTTATCAGCAATAGAACTAGATTATGTATTTGTGTATTATATATAGATATATATATATATATATATATATATATATATTCTGAGGTTTTCGCGGGTGTTAGTATGTAGGTCTCTAGTTGTTCGGGTTTTATCCCGCGTAGAATTGGAGATGTCTTGGCGACGTTTCGACGAAGTCTCATTCGTCATTCAGGCTGCTTCAGACTACTTCAGGTTTGGTGTTTCCAGGAGGCATTATATAAATGCTTTGGAATAGATAAGTTGTTGTGGTGATGATAACAAATGCGAGAGGGATTCGACAAAAGGGTTATAGTAAGTGGACTCATTAATTAAATCTCATATTGTAAAACTCATGTTGACTTTCAAAGCTGAATCTATTGAAGAGCCTCAGATTATAATCTCAGTAAGACTCGTGATGAATAAGAGGACAGACCGTAGATTTAGTAACCACTTACTTTCAGAGACATCTATATTGGGCATCTGTATATATCAAAGAGATCCACAAGCTACTGTATTTCTGACATTGCTGAAGTACTTTTTATGGTGCCTGTGCCTGGCATGGCCTCTAAATTACAGCCATTCATTTAGCAACCATTCAAAGTTTCGGTGGCACTGAAAAAAGTGACTTACCTCTGATCCTTACGACTACAGCAGCATTCCCACAGTCACGTGATGAAAATTCAGGTGCTTGGCAATCAGTATGCGTTTATGATGATGTCAGCGACTGGGATCAGGTGAGTGCCATTTGTGACCTTCCCAACTGGCTTCCAACACACAAAGTCAATGGAAGAAGCCAGTTTCGCTTAATGACCATGTGATTCACAAACAACTGCAGAGATAACGGCCATGGCAAAAAAGGTCATAAAATTGAACACAACTCACTTAACAACCCTCTTGCTCAGCAATGGAAATCCTGATCCCAGTTGTGGTTGTAAGATTAGGGCTGCCTGTACAACAACCATGGAAAGCTATGGCAGATGTGTGCAAAATCTCTTTGAAGGCATCCATAGCTATTCCTGCCCTGGATATCTGTGTTTGCTGGATACTTTCCCCATCTGCAGAGGGTTGGTTGGTTGGTTGCACTTTGCACTCATCTGCTTGCTGCTGCTGCGCTGCTGCTGCTACTGCTGCGCAGTGTTGGGGAAGGGAATTGTGCAATATTAATCTTCCCATGAGACTTGGAGAAGATCAGAAACCAGGGGAAAGGAAAGCTTTTAGCTGGCTTTTTTGATTTCCCTTCCTTAAGGCTGGAGATAAGATTGGCTGCACGGCCCAAACTGCACTTGAAAGGGGCAATTCATGCAGCCCGTTTTATCAGCTGCCTGAATGGTGAATCAGCACTCACCCCGCGTGCTTTAGGGTGATAGCGGTGATCCCACATGAGAAGGTGGCGGGTGTGCGAAGATAAGACAAGCTTGGAGTTGGATTCTTTTCCAGACAAATTGACTTTTCCTTTGTTTCTGGTCAGGAGGGAGGATGTGGGCACTTAAGAAAGCCTCCCTGGTGATGATCTCAGGGATTCTGCTTTAGGCAGAGAGAATAGCAGAAGTGCACAGAGGAGACGGCGAATGAGGTGAAGGTGATAGCTTGAATGTGCTACAGTACCTATGAGAGCATGAGCTAAGAACAACTGGGCACATTCTTTTTTGGAAAGAGGCCATGATTACCGTATGTGGCCTCCCTTCCATAAGAGCAGGGTTGTGCCTATCTCAGTTTTGAATTAGCAAACTTTATTGATTTCCGGGCAGGAAAATATCTGCCAAAGCATCTTCTTTTCTCTCTGCCATCAACCGAATAATGCAATAGAGTTTGGTTACCCTAACAAGGAACACTACACTAAGAAAGTAAGGCCCAATAGATCGGGGTTACTTTATTAGAACGGTTACCAATAACAGAATCTTGCAATTCTGAATGTGCTTCTCCCTCTCTCGTTTTATCTGAGTGTGAACTAGGGAGTGACTAGACTGAGATGTTTATCCAAACTAATTTCTTGGCCTGGGCTCAGTCCCCTCTTAGCTGTCTATTGCCTTGGTTGTGGCTCTTCCTCCTGTTCTGCAAGGCCATGTCCTCCTCCCTCTGCATTCACTTGGTACAGGGATGGGGTGTAGACCCAAAGATCGACAGATCTCAGTGGTCTCCAGGATGCTTGGAGGATATGGCATGGCTTCTCTTATTCTCCTCCCCCAAGAAAACTGAAATTTGAATGCTGTTGTTATAGATGTCAAAGACTGATGCTTTCCAAAGGATGTCCATGAAAATGAGGGCTACTCATTTTAGAGGATGGTGTCTGCCATCATTGTACTATTTTTACAGCCAAAAGCTCATGCGCATGAGTAATTACTGATACTCAATTGCCACTGAAGTTTTTAGAATAACGGCATACTAAAAGGCTCATTCACTTCATATTACCAGTTACCATTAATTTCAGCTCATTCAGAATATCTACCTATGAAGCTCTGAAGGGCTCGTGCAACTTGACTTCTGCTGCTGATGCTTTGTCTCTCCCCTTCTCTCTCATTGACCCTTTCTATCCTGAAACATTTAATTTCCTGTCCCTGTTGTAAATGGACAAAGTACAGGTAGTCCTCAGCTTACAACCACAATTGAGCCCAATTTTTGTTGCTAAATGAGATGGTTGTTAAGTGAGTCTTCCCCATTTTACAACCTTTCTCACCACAGTTGTTAAGTGAATCACTGCTGTGTGAATGGTTGGATTGCCCTCCCAACCATTCATTTTTCAGGCTGTAATCTCCGAAAACATTCGGAGGTCCGTGTTGAAATTGAAATGGGCTGTTTGCTATTTGCTCCAAGGAGGCAAATTTCTGGGAGGCAGAGGCAATTTTTTTTTCTTATCTAATCAGGCTAACTGAAACTGAACCTGAAACAGGCTGTTTGCTGCAAGAAAGAAAAGTCAATAACTAAATAACTATAAATGCCTACAAAATTATAAAACGAGTCTGATTCCTTCCCCATTGATTTATGCTTGTCAGGAGGTTGCAAAAGGTGACCACGTGACACAGGACACTGCAATTTCATAAATATTAACCAGTTTCAAGTGTTCAATTTTATTCATCTGACCACTGGGCTGCTGCAATGGTCATAAGTGTGAAAAACAGTCATAGGTCACTTTTTCATTGACATTGTAAACTTCGATCACTTCGGTCACTGACTTACACTGATTGTAAGACGAGGATTACCTGTCCCCTAAAATAATACCAAGATCAGCAATATTGAAAAAGAGGTTGGCTTCTGAATTCTAGAGGCAAATCCCAAAGCCAGTAGATGCCTCTCACCACCAAAAGGATGAAGAAAGAAAAAAAAAGGAATATCGAGTCCTGCACCCACCATACAAAAGTGCATTATAGCAAACATGTACTGGCACCACCTACTTAACATGTGGGGAATGGGGCATTCCCCTCTCCCATTAGCGAATCTGGCAGTGAGGAAAATGTTTATGTTGAAATAATATCAACGAGGCCCAGACAGAGGGTACCTAGTGAGTGATTTGCTGCAGGCTGTTCTCAGGAGCCGGGCGAGACTGAAAGGAGAGCTTCTCCATAACATCTAAATATGGTATACCTCCTGCCCCCCCCCCCAAAAAAAAAAAAAAACCCATGCCTAAACTGGTGCCCAAGTCACCATATTATAACTTACATCTAAACTCCATTTAATACTAAAACAAGTTTTGGAAGCCCTTTCTAAAAGCTTTATTATGAACAGAAATGATGTTTTGACAAATCTGAGGCTTTTTTTTTTTTTTTTTGAATGCGTGTTCTTTGTTTCTGTTTTGGCTGTCATCTCATCTCTAGCCAATATTGCTGGGAGTATGTAAGGAGATGGTGAGATTTCACAGGGTTTGTCATTCTTTAAATACAGGGTCTTGAAAGTAATCGGAGTCGGATTGGGGGAATATCTGGATGAGAGGCTACTAAATACTAATACAATGGGAGGGTGATTTGAAAAAGGCCTCCACAAAAAGACAATGAGCAAATGTTTCTGTGATTATGGGAGAAAAATTACGAGATAAAATTTTGAACTATATGAACAAAGCATCAAGTACACTTTAAAATAATCTTATTTTTTAGCTTTCAGTCTTATTCACCTAAGATATTAAAACTCAGCTTATGGAAAGTTATAAAAAAGATATATCATGCAAAAAATGTCACAAATACACGGAGGGAGGAGGAGAGAGGGAGGGAGGGAGGGAGGCGAGAGAGAGAGAGAGAGAGAGAGAGGAGAGAGAGAGAGAGAGGAGGGAGGGAGGGAGGGGGGGCAGGCATATATTGGTTTGTCCTGAATAATTACAGCCAACTTAATATGTACGGAGCTACATTGATCATACATCCTTTATGTACAGGACACAGCCCTTTATTTCAGAAAGCTGCCCTTTAGATTTATTGTTTTTCAAAAACTAGCTTTTGTCCTTTATTTTAAGACCATTTAACTTTTACTATAAAAATTGTATCGTTTAATGCACAATCTTTCATATTCATTGCAAAACTGATTTGAAATTGAATTGCTTTTTTACAATAAATTTAAACATATATTGTTTGGTTTTGGATTTGTGTTAGAACATACATTTTTGTAGTTTTCCTTGGTTTTGTTCTTGACTTTTCCTTGTAAAATAAATTTAGAAACATACATTAATTCCTTTTATCCTTGGGAATCTTTTTCAGATTTTTTTTCAGGTTTGTCCTTTATTTTTTTCCTGAGGTGACTGAGAGGTGAGTTACTTCTGCAATAAGACGTGATTGAGTTAGTTTTTCCTCAGTGGCTGTAATTTATATTTTTTGCTACTCTTCATTTTGATTTTTTTTCCCGTTTGTATTTGATGTTGTCCTATTTTAATGGATTTTTATTGGATTGGTATATATGCCATTCGAGGAGGTTTTATTATTCAATCAGTATATATGTCCAGAAAATAAAGAAATAAATTGCCCCCTTGCAGCCCTTAAGTATTGTGTACAGTTCAAAATAAATAGGCATTAAGATAACAAAATATCCTATGTTGTTAAAGCTGCCCAGAATTGCCTCTTAGGGAGATGGGCGGCAATAAACAAACAACAACAAAAATAACCCAGAAACCAGTTCTGTAAAAAGTCAAACTGCTCCCCAATGTATTTATTTATTTATTTATTTATTTTATTTATTTATTTTATTATTTATTTATTTATTTATTTATTTATTCATTCATTCATTCATTCATTCATGCATTCATTCATTTTAGAAAATTTATTTGCTGCCTCTTTGCATATGGCGGCTTGGAGGTCATTAAACCACTGCCAAATAGTACAAGTTGTCTTCATTCAAAGACTGCCTCCTTTACAAAACTGTTTGCAGTTACAACCAGAGGTGGGTTCCTATCAGTTCACACCTATTCGGTAGAACCGGTTGTCAAATCTACCGAACCGGTTAGAAGAGGTTCCACCAGTGGACCCGAAAGCAGGCCACACCTACAGGAAGAGTCAAATCCAAAAAAATTTTAAACTCATCACTGGGTGGTTGCTCCCGGTTCGGGCCAGTTCGGGTGAACTGTGGTAGCGGTGGCGGGAGGCTCCATCCCCGAACTGGTAGTAAAAAAATTGGCAACCCACCACTGGTTACGAATGGTGACGAAGTACCTTACAACCGCTGTCCACTTTTACATCCTTTGCTGTTGTGTAAAACCAAGGAAAGCTGAAGCAAGTTCACAAAAACAGCCATGGTTCACTCAGTGACCATTTCACTTAACAACCGGATTGCCAATCTCAACTATGTATCACCCCAAGGACTATCTGTAGAATTTCTTAGGTCAGTGCACAGCTGCTTGTATTTGCCTTTACGGAGAGCTCTGCATTAGCTCTGTTGGTATGGCAGGTGGCAGAGAGAAACTGTTCTTATTCCCTACAGCAATAAAGCAGCTTTCTTAAAATACTCCTGGAGTCTGTTTCCTGACCTGGCGTACCTTGAAGGCTGATGCTTTCTTGGTGATGGTTTGAAACCTCTAGAGGAGGAGTCAATTTGAGACTTCTCTGCCACAGTGCCTGACTTTTGGAACATCTTACCCTCTAGGGAAGATCTGCTCCCACCTCCCTAAACTTCTGCAGAAGCCTGAAGGACCCTACACTGTCAGTTGGCCTGGGGACCAAATGGAAGAGTATCAATCTGGAAGTGGCTGCTGGATTGATGGCTGACTTCAACTTATCCCCTTACTCTCTACTCTCCACCAGTCCATCTATTTTGGTTATCACACTGATGTATTCTTCTTGTGTTCTTTTTCATTGTTTATTTTATGGGTTCTATTATTTTATCCCAAAGGTGCTTTTTCAGGAGGCAACTGGGCTTTCTTGTTTGTTTTTTTCTTTGAAGATGTTTCGCTTCTCATCCAAGAAGCTTCTTCACCTCTGACTGGATGGTGGGGAATGGAAGGATTTGCAATTCCTTGCAGACAGATAGTTATTTGCATCCTTTTAGAGCAGGGGTGTCAAACTGGCAGCCAGCGGGCCACGACCACTCCAGCTCCACAAAGAAAAAACAAAGTTGTGATATGTTACATGATGGCAACATGACACAGCGAGTTTGACACCCGGACTTTAGAGGGTTGTTGCAGGACTTGGAAGTTTATCTGTGTCCTCAAGGTCCAGCTGAGTACTGCTAATCAGTAAAAAAGCACAACCATGACCTGGATGACTGAGAATCTCTACAGATGTCTACTATTTTACTTCTGTTCTGTTTACATTCCTTTCATTTTCTTCCTTTTGTTCCTATTTGTTCCATTTCTTTCCTATTGGTTGTAAGCGGCCTAGAGCAGTCCTACAGCGAGATAGGCAGCAAATAACAAACTGACTTTGTGCTCCACCTCATATACCCATTAACTTCCTCTGTAACACCCTGCAGAGCTTCTGGAAAAAATGTTTTTCTCCCCCCCCCCCACCAGGAGATATCTTCTGACTCCCATACCCCAACTATTTTTTCATACAGGTCCATAATGATTTCTTTAGGTTTAATTCATTCTGTTTGCATCCAGCATATACAATAAGTAGTCCTCAACTTCCAGCCATTTGTTTAATGATTGTTTGAAGTTATAATGGCACTGAAAAAAGGGCCTTATGATCTTTTTTCACACTTACGACCATTGCAGCATCCTCATGGTCATGTAATCAACATTCAGATGCCTGACAACTAGTTCATATTTTTGACGGTTGCAGTGTCTTGGAGTCATGTGATCACCTTTTGCAACCTTCTGACAAGCAAAGTCAATGGAGAAGCCAGGTTCACTTTACAATAGTGATAGTAATTTGGCAACTGCAGTGAGCTGAATAAGTGTGGCAATAAAATGGGGCAAAACTCATTTAACAACTATCTTACTTAGCAACAGAAATGTTAGGCCTATTCTATTCTGTTCTGTGTGTTAAGGTGCGTTGCATTGCAGTGCTGTTCTATTCTATTCTATTCTATTTTATTCCTTATTTTTTAGGCTATATTAGGTTTTACCAGCTTGGAGAGAATTACAAGCTATCTGCTAGGGTCAGCTAGCCTGCCAATAAATTCCTTCTTATTATTTGGGATATATTAGATACATAGGTAACCATTATATTGTTATTTTTAATCTACAATCATACTGAGTTCATTTGTCCACATTAAACAAAGGAAGAGGAGGCTTGATTGCTTTCTTTTCTGTTGTTGCCTTAAGCTACGAAATGACTCAAAATCTTTACAGTTCAGCCCCCAGCAAAATAGAACTTCTAAAGTTCTAAACAGCCCATCTGTTAGTGATATGGTTAAGCTATGTATTCTCTACATACATATATACATTTCCTGCATTGCATATTATTTCAAATATTTGCTCTTAGAACTGCAAGGTGTCCTACTGTCATAACAGTGAAGTTATTCATTAAGCTGTCAGCACCTTTGCGTATTTTTCCCCACATGGAGTCCATTTCTGATTTTCCATTCCCCTTAGAGGACCTACTCACTCATCACCACGAGCGTTGCTCTCATAACTGGTGCAATTGAGATGTTCATGTCAACATATGTAAACCAAAATCTCAGCCTCCTTATTGCCTGTATTGCAAATCCTGAGTTTTCGAGGGCACTAATGGATTTTAAGGGCCAGCTTGCATTTGCTAAGAGTTTTATTCCTATCAACATGATGCAGTTTTTGGCATTAACTTCTGAGCTGGGTTTGTAAAATAGTATTCGAAGAAAAGATGTCCACAAACAAGCATTGACCAGGAGGGAGGGAAAAAAAGAGCCATGATTGATTGCAAGACTCTGTGTTTTGAAATGATGCAGGGTACACAAAGCATAATAGAAAATAGAGGCGCCATCATTATTTGGACGTAGAATGGTGTTGTTGAATTGCATATGAATCTACCTCAGTTTTAGGTAGGACTGTGGGCTGCAGACGTCCAAAATCAATGCTAGTCCAATTAAGCCAAGGAGCATGCTTGGCAACAGAGGAATCCATCTATTTCCAGTTCATGTCAGTTTCAAAAATGTTTATTTATAATCCTTCTTGGTCTCCTTTCTGCAATGATATAATTTTTTTCTGTCTCTAAAATGTCTTGAAATAAGTATTAAGCCACATGGGTCTAGAATCACTTCAGTGTACCTGGAGAGTGCAAAGCAAGGTAAGTTTATACTTAAAGTGTAGTTAGTTCCGAAGAAGGCTACTGGACAGAGAAATAGTATTTCTGACCTTCTGTGCAAAAAAAAAAACCCACACCCTACCTTCAAAAATATCCACATGTTCATGCTGCATATTATAAAGGCTCTTTATCTTTCCTTAATTATAATGTATTCAACATGAAAGTAGGACTCCGTCCCGAGAGCAATTCATTTCTCAGGATTAATAAAGTGGGGGGAGGAAGCTGAAAAGCATCAAGATTGGTGCCATAACCAATGATCAAATGATGATGTTCAAAATGACCAAGCCTTGTGTGATGCACGGTTGGGATCCCCTTTGGACCATTTTTGCCCCTTCTCTCCCTATCTATCTTCATCCATCAGCCGTCATTCTCTTCTGTCTGCTGGCTTTACCTGGTCACCTTACAAGGACGAAACTTCCAAATCAAACTGGAATTAGCTTTCTTCAATCTTCCTAGCATCCCTTTGAGATTGTCTGAGGCACATGGTGGTTCAGTGGCTAAGATGCTGAGCTTGTCAATCAGAATGGTCGGTGGTTCAGCGGTTCAAATCCCTAGTGCTGTGCAACGGAGTGAGCTCCGTTACTTGTCCCAGCTTCTGCCAACCTAGCAGTTCGAAAACATGTAAAAATGCAAGTGGGAAATAGGGACCGCCTTGGTGAAGGTAACAGTATTCCGTGCACTTTCGGCGTTTAGTCATGCCAGCCACATGACCATGGAGAAGGTCTTCAGACAGCGCTGGCTGTTTGGCCTTGAACAGAGATGAGTACTGCCCCCTAGAGTCAGGAACAACTAGCACATATGTTTACCTTATTTATTTCTTCTTCCTGGTTTGGATAAGTGTAGCCCACTTCCACTCTGTTCTTCTCTACTCATTGCATCTTGAATAGCAGCCACCAACAGATTACAATGACATGGAAAAAACAGCTTGTGGGGGTAAAGTGTAAAAATAAGCCCCATTTATCTTTGTCCCAAGACAATTTTGCCATATGACATCTTCTCACAAACCTGCTTATCTGTAAGACTCGGGAGATTCTGAAACTGCTGGGCCTTACCGTGAAGCCTCCAACCAGCCATATTTGGTCTTCCTTTTACAAAGCCTGACCTGCTCTCATTTTCTTGGGGTTCCGGTGAATGACAAGCTGAGATTATTTGTCCACTTTTGGAAGCTTGGCCAATGATTTCTGGTGGGGTACATTTAGTTTGGGGATAAATTAATTGTCATGATACTTTTATCAGGTAAAACTTCCATAAGGTTTCAGAGGAGAAGCAGTTGCAAAAATATTGAAGTAGACGAGAAGGAAAAGATAGTCATTGGCAACCAATGTACCAAAGCATAAAAATTAAAATACTAATTACAATAATTAATGGGCTGTTTTATTTCTCCCTTCCTCCAGGTGTCAGAAGAGGGCTATTCTGGGATAAGCAGGGTATTTTTGTTGTTGTTGTTAGAAAATCAGTATATTATTATTCTTAAGATTTGCTTGTCATTGTTTAAAATCTTAACTCAAACTGATATATGTTAGATTTAGCCAATTACCTACCAATTTGCATAATTTCTTTTGAAAAGTTACAGACACAGTGAAAAAGCAACAGTTAAAGGATGCACCTTGTAGAACATAGAATGCCATGCATACTATTTGCTGTACTTCTGCTCCTTAATTTACCCAGTTATTTCTTCAATTTACTGCATTTCTGAATTTCCACAACTTTCACCATCATCCTAGCATGTTCATCAGAGTTTATTCCCAAGAAATTGAATAGGCCTGAGGAACCCCATGACTATGTCCAGAAGTAACCAAAACAGTCGTCTTCTCTCTGAAACTTTAAAACAGAGTTGAACAAGGGTGAAAGAGGAGATCTGGAATTTCTTCTACCCAGTTATTGAGTTATTTCCAGTTGTATAGGGTTGAGGGAGAGAACACCCCATCTTCTCCATAATATTATTTGTTTGAAGACTGGAGAAGACTTCAAGGGTGCTGCTAGAGGGGAAATTTTTTAAAAAAGTAAGATTTAAACAACTTCTCTTTTTCTGCATTTCTTTCAACTCTTTTCTTTCCATTTGAAGCAAAAATATTGCCTCCCAACCAGCATCAGAAAAGGGGAAATTTATAAAATTATCTGGAGTGAAATATGGAGTTCTACTTACTTTATTTAGAAAATGTCGAATAGGATATGAGTGCTTCTTGTCCATCAAGCAGCATCTCCTGCTTAAGCAGAGGATTCAACAAGAAGATCTCCAAGTACCGTTCCAACACTGTTATTCTGTAAATCTTTAAATGTGCAATCCTATACAGTTCCAGCAAGGATGTCAAGTCTCCATGGCTTCCTGAATCTCAATTAAATTCTCAGGGCAAACAATATTTGAGGATGTCTCCCATAAGATTTTTCCAAGTTAGAAAGTGGAAAGCAATTGTCAGATCTACCAGCTTCAGCTTGGCAACTTGTTGGCATTCTGTCCTCAATTGGAGAAGGGAGGGAGGGAACAAATGGGCAATACAATTGTATACCTTTATTATGAGAAATAGGGATGGGGGGAATTGACAGTTGAGGAAGAACAAATCAGGCATTTTGGAATCTGGTTCGTGCTGGCATCTGCACTTCAGGCCGTTTGTCCTGAGAGTGGAATTTCACTAGCCCAAACACCTCAGTGTTTCTCATAACATCTTGGTGATGCTGTACTGGCTATGCATGGATGGATGACCGTGGTGGTGGGGGAGGTCTGGAGAAGCAGGGTTTTTTTCTGTATCAGCGCATGGGAATTTTAGATTCCGCTGAACTGCAATCAGGATTTCTTAGTAAAAGTGCCTTTTCACTTCATATGGAGTCGAGAGTTTTACTTTCCTAAGGGATCAGACTGGGGCAGGTCTGACAGCAATGGAGAAACATTGGGGGAAGGTGGCAGAGAGAAACCATTTGTAACAATGAGATAACCATGATACCATGACAAAAACACAAAGATACTTTCTTTATCATCTACTTTCAAGAAATGGGTGATAGATCTGGAGATACTGTTGGCTTAAATAATACCTTTTAACTCCTCTTTCCTGCAGTGAATATTATACCTGTCTGTGTAAGTGAAAATGTAAGCCAATATATAAGTATGCTCTTCTCTTCAGTGTGTCTTCTTTTTTCCAGATTTTGGAAAAAGACAGGTGTGACTTTCAGACCCAAAAAGGTTTCCCACCCCTAATATACAAGAACTCAGCTTTAATCACTTCCAAATGCACTAACAGTCTTCTCAAACCTCTTCAGGGAAAGAATCTCCTTGGATTTCCTAGCTAATATATTTAATTACTCCTACATTATAATTACAGCAAAGGAATTGATACGGGGATATTTGAATCCTCACGGCAGGCATAGTGTTCTCAATATGCCCTTCTGTTTCATGCGGTGCATTCAGGACAGCAGAAAATAAAGGAGTTGTATGTTGGAGACTATCCGGATAGTGAATAATGAAAAAATCAAAAGGATTGCTGCAGATTCATCGAGAAGTTCTGCATGGCATCTTTCTTAAACGATCCCCAAGCCCCTTCTATGTGCATAACATGAGTTTAACACTGTGCCCTATTCTTCAGCACGATCACAAAGCTGAGCTCTTGTGGGTCCAGCATTTTACAGAGCTTTCATAAACAATAATGATTATTACACTCATTATCCCCCAACTATGTCAAAACAGTAGCTTAACACTACAATTCTATGCCCCATGCCAAGGAGAAAAGGATTAATTCTGACTGCCAAATCAACTTGCCACTCAGCTTGAGAAGACTGGAGACATCAATGGAGGTTAGAGAAAAATCTCACTTCAGTGGCACCATCTGAGCTGCTTCAAAGCAAAAGAAGAACTTCAAAGTGCTCTTTCCCAGTAGAACTGGGATTTCAACACAGCAACCAAGATACTTGCAATCCTCTTCTATTCAGGTTGGCTTCCCTGCCTCTTCCCCCCTTTAGAGGAGGACTGAAAAACCAAGATGGAACTGCATTTGCTGGCACTCCAGGCTGAGTGTTTTTATTCTTATCATGGGATGGGGTTTTGGAAAATGAGGTTGCCAGAGATGGTTCTATATCTCTCAGTTAGGATCATTAAAAAAACAACAACTGAACACCAAATTATTCAGATTTACTATATTGATTTCCCTTTCAGGAAATGGCATTTTCACCAGTCCCTTAGTTCTACCACTCAATTAGCAGTAGAGGCAGCCCATCCAGAAATAGCTTCTAAGTTCAAGTTTCCTAGTTTTGATGAGAAATGTCCTTGATCCTTTTGATTGAGATGACTACTCAGTTGGTTGGCTTGACTAACTGTTCCCAAGATAGCACTGCTGCACAATTTTGGACTGATCAGTAAAAAAAAAAAATAGAAAGGAGAATCTAGTATTGCTGGTTAGACACTATAAATCAGGGGTGTCAAACTCAAGGCCAAGGAGCCGGATCCAGCCAGGGAGTGCTTAGATCTGGTCCACGGGCTGCCATGGAAACAGCAAAAATGCCCAGTAAAGATAGATAGATGCCACACGCAGCCTTCCAAGATCTCCATTTTCGGCTGCCACGGCCTGCTGCAGCCCTCTGCCCCCACCCCCAATCTCCATTTTCATTGGCATAGGCCTGCAGGAGGCCATCACGGCTGAAAATGAAGCTCGGGAGCCCGTTTCTGTTGGCAGAGAGCTCAGGCCACCACAAAGGCCCCCTGATATGAGCAATGCCAAGCTGGCCACACCCACCCTGGCCACCCCCTCCGATCCTGATGCATGGGATGACCATGCAGATCTGAAAGAGATGGTGCAAGACAGAGGGGCGCGGAGAGTACTGGTTCATGGAGTGGCTGAGGTTCGGACATAAGTGAATGGCTGGATGATGATGATAACAAGTTCCCATAAGTTTGGACCAGTGGAGTGTCCCAGTGCAGCCTGAAGATGCTAAGAGCTGTAGACCAACACATCTGAAGAGCAATTCAACAGGTGGGAACCCGTCCAAATAAATGTGGATGTTATTATGTCTGACCTAATTTTCTCATGTGCAACCCTCCAAGTGCTTTTAATAAAGGCAAGCAATGTTTCCAAGGAGCTGTCTCTTCTAGAGCAGCTTGATAAGAACAATGTCATATTAAACATTCCACAGGACTCCACCAAATGACATTGGGTGAAACCAAATCTCAGTAAAATACCTGCTTTTATTAAAGTTGGCCAAGTTTCGTCACAACACATTTTTGAACAGAGACAGATTTAAGAACTGGAACAGGCACAAATTCCAAACGCTCATTTTCTAATTTTGAGGTAATTTAGTCAATAAGATTTTCTCTGACTGCATGTAAAGTAAGTCTTTTAGGGGAAAAAAACTAATTTAGCTACAACCCATAGCTTCATTTGTGCTGGGATATCCTATTATCTTCCATGAATTTTTGACTAGAAGGTAGGAGAAACATTCATGAGTATATGAAAGATACATCAATGCTTTCAAGCCTTGGGTTATGATTAATATTCTATAGGTATTTTTTGACAAGTATGCATGTTTGTGTATGTTTATGTCTGAATCTATGAGTGCTCTTCTGAAGTTTGAAGGGATATATTTCAGACTCCAGAAAACTCATTATGGATGAAAGAATTCTGCAATTTCAACTTTATTCCATTCCTCTTTTTCCCAGCCACAAATCCAGTACAATCTTATTTCTGTAGCAATTAACACATTTCTTGGTGTAGTTTAATTATGTACAACTAATGATATATAGATATAGATGTAGATGTAGATGTAGATGTAGATGTAGATGCAGATGCAGATGCAGATATAGATATAGATATAGATATAGATATAGATATAGATACATAGATACATAGATGGATAATTTCACAAAAATATGTATTTTGTGCAGACTTTCCCTGATATTCATATTTTGTTTCACATCTTCTGATTGGAGGATTACACTTAAGATGTACAGCAAATTTCAGGAGATGATATGTTTCAGTTTGTTAGCCTGAAATTATCATATTGGGTACACACATATTAAATTAAAACTTTAGCTTCCCCAATCTTAGTGCCCTGTTCTCACGTAATATTCATGAGAGTTGTGTGAAATTACAGTGTGTTCTTGCACAACCTCCAGAGGTGATGCAAAAGGACCATGCTCTTGCATGGCTTCCGGAATCTGAAAATCACATGTGATGGGGCATGTTTTTGTTTGCTTTTTAGAGGCTGCAGAGGCTGTGGAAGAGCATTCTCCAAAGTAGCCTCAAGAACCAAGGCCTTGTGTGACCCAGAGCAGCCTCGGGTAGACCTCAGGGACTTGCAACAAAAAGAGAACATCCCCTGAACAATGTTCCCTCTAATTTTTTTTCAGTGTGAGCAGAAAAGTATAGTGTTTGAGCGGCATATTTTCATTTTCTGAGCACTTGAATTTTTTTCACAGATGTCACCTAAGACAGCAACGAAATCAGTATTATTTGAAACTCAAAGTTATGTTTATTCAAGGTACCCGCTTAATTAAAAGTGTTATATAATATCAGTATCACTTAACAACGCTTCTGCTTAGCAACCAAAATGTTGGCTCAGAAAGTCTGGCATTTGAAGCACGCAAGTCTTAAAGCTGTTGTTACAAGATCCTTGCACCCCTAACCCTTTAGAAAAATCCCAGGGGTCTTCAAACCTGACAGCTTTAAGACTTGTGGACTTCAACTCCCAGAATTCCTCCTCCAGTCATGTTGGCTCAGAAACTCTGGCATTGAAGCATGCAAGTCTTAAAGCTGTCAAGTTACAAGATCCTTGCACCCATAATCCTTTAGGAAAAAAATCCCAGGGGTCTTCAAACCTGACAGCTTTAAGACTTGTGGACTTCAACTCGCAGAATTCCTCCTCCAGTCACATTGCAGTGATGTCATCTGCGTGGATCTGCTCCATCTTTGGTTTTTTTCACAGGGGGCAGGGCTGCCACTGAAGATACCAATGAGCCCCCGCCACCACTAGAATAACTGCTGCCACTTCCTCCTCCTCCTCCAACACCACCACCACATTTGCTGTCCAGCGCTGCAGCTGAGATGAAGCTGCCAAAGCTCCCACTGGCGCTCCCGCCCATGGCAGCGGTGGCAGTGCCTCCCCCTCCACTCGGAGCACCTCAGCTGGGCCCTGGGTTACCCCTGTCTCCGCCTCCACCTCCGCCGTGCTTTGAGAAGCCATGAGGCCTTTTTTTCCTGCTCCCGTCCCCTCCACCACTTTCCTACTAGCTCCCGCGGCCTCATGGCTCCTCAAAAGCACGACAGAGGAGGAAAGGGGAGGGATAACGTGGGGGCCCGTTCAGGTGCTCCACATGGAGGGAGAGGCACCACTGCCACGGGCGGGGGTGCTGACGGGAGCTTTGGCGGCTTCACCTCAGCCGCAGTGTCGGGTGGCAAATCCAGCAGTGCTATTGGAGGAGGAGGAGGCGGCAGTAGATATTCTGGTGGCGGCAGGGGCTTTGGGGGTTCACTTCAGCCACAGAGCCAGGTGCAAGCGGGTAGGATTGGCCGCCCACAAAGGACCTCCCTGGGCTTGCTTTGCTGAACACGGGGCGACTGATGCTAGTTTGAGCGGCTGCGGCCGGCGCAAACTACCGTCAGTCGCTCCATGCTCATCAAAACAAGTCTCAGGAGGTCCTTTGTGGGTGGCCAGTTCTAGCCATCTGCAAAGGACTTCCCCGTGTTTGCTTTGCTGAACACGGGGTGACTGACAGTAATGAGCCATGCAGCTGGCACCTAGGAGGTCCTAGGAGACCGGCTGTGCCATGTAAGCTCCTGCCGCCGTCCCCGCACCCATGCTAACCCTAGATTTTCTGAGGCCCCTCAGCTTCTGGAGCCTGTGACAGAAATCACTGCGCGGCAGTTAGAAACGGCTGTGCAGTGTTTTCTTGCCACGTGTGCGGCCGCGCAGCCACGCACCTTAGAGGAAACAGTGCCCCTGAAGGGAAGCAGTGCATGGCAGATCCTGGGAACACTGGGCCATGGAGGCAATCACACCACTCTCCAAACCTCATGCACCTTGGGGAATGACAGCAGGCTGCCTATTAGAGTGGAAGCAGTGACACTACGGCTGAAATTGAGGCCTGGCTTCTACTTCAGGCCCAGCCTTGGCACTGTCACCTAGTGCCATTATTCAGGGAGGCCTAGATAGGGAAGGGGAAAATAGATCATTGATCCTCTTTTATTTGGGTGTGTATGTGTGTCATACCAGTAGAATCAAGTTTGGCATCTTCTGAATTTCTGACATGTTGACCCGCAAAAGGTTTGCCATCTCTGAAAAGGAAGAATAAGCTACAGCAGTCAAGAGCTAGAAATGTTTATATGTTTGCTGCAACTCTTTCTTGCTTAAAAGTTTTTGCTGACCAACTGCCCTCCATCTTCACCCGAATCTTTAATAAATCACTAGAGATGTGCTATGTTCTTTCTTGGTTCAAATGCTCTACTGTCATCTCAGTGTCAAAGAAACCCTCCATCAAGGAACTGAATGACTTTGCTTTAATATCTGTAATTATCAAAACCTTTGAAAGGCTAGTGCTGGCTCACCTGAAAACCATCACGGATCTGCTGTTAAATCCCTTACAATTTGCCTATCAAGCAAATAAATAGACAGATGATGCTGTTGATATGACTCTGCACTATATCCTACATTTTGACTCTCCAAAGACTATGCAAGGGTCCTCTTTGTAGACTTCAGCTCAGCATTCAATACCATCATTCCAGATATTATTCTAACTAAACTAGCTGGACCTGACTAGCTGGACCCTCCCCACTCTCGCAGCCTTCAAAAAGTCTATTAAGACCTGGCTTTTCCGGCAGGCCTGGGGCTGTTGACCTCTTGAATGAGGTCCAGCCCCACTACGGTTGAGTGAGTGTTGTGTTTTAACCTGCTTTGTCTTTTACGTTTTAAACTTTTAGTACTTTTTAAATTGTCTTTTATGTAAGCCGCCGTGAGTCCTTCGGGATTGGGCGGCATATAAATTTTATTAAACTAAACTAAACTAAACACTTGTAAATGGATCATAAGCTTCCTAACAGACAGGAAGCAGCAGGTGAAGCTAGGCAAAATCACATCAAATACCTGTACAATTAGCACAGGAGCCCACCCAGGGCTGTGTGCTCTCTCCATTTCTCTTCTCTCTATAGCAATAGCAATAGCAATAGCAATAGCAGTAGACTTATATACCGCTTCATAGGCCTTTCAGGCCTCTCTAAGCGGTTTACAGAGAGTCAGCATATTGCCCCCAACAATCTGGGTCCTCATTTTACCCACCTCAGAAGGATGGAAGGCTGAGTCAACCCTGAGCCGGTGAGATTTGAACCGCTGACCTGCTGATCTAGCAGTAGCCTGCAGTGCTGCATTTAACCACTGCGCCACCTTGGCTCTATATATCAATGACTACATCTCAAAAGATCCCTCTGTTAAAATACTGAAGTTTGCAGATGATACAACAGTAATTCGTCTCATTCGAGCAAACAACAAATCTGCATTCAGACAGGAGGTTGAACAACTAGTCTTGTGGTGCAACCAGAACAAATCTTGAACTAAACACACTCAAAACCGTAGAAATGGTGGTAGATTTTAGGAGAAACCCTCCTATACTATTGCCTCTTAAAATACTAGATAACCCAGTACCAACAGTAGAGACTTTCAAGTTTCTAGGTTCTATCATATCTCAAGACTTAAAATGTACCTAACATCAAAAATGTCATCAAAAATGCACAACGAAGAATGTTTTTTCTGTGCCAACTCAGAAAGCTCAAACTGCCCAAGGAGCTAGCTGCTGATTCAGTTCTACAGAGGAATTATAGAGTCTGTTATCTGCACCTCTATAACTGTCTGGTTTGTCTCTGCAACCAAACAAGACAGACACATAGGGCTGTGAAAATATCTACAGACCCCTCACATCCTGGACATAAATTGTTTCAACTTCTACCCTCAAAACAACACTATAGGGCACTGCACACTAGAACAACTAGACACAAGGGCAGTTTTTTCTCCAAATGCCATCACTCTGCTAAACAACTAATTCCCACAACACTGTCAAACTATTTACTAAGACTCTATTAGTATTATTCTTCTCATCCTTCATATAACCCTTCTCCTCCCACTTATGACTATAACCATGTTGCTTGTATCTCTACAATTTATATTATTTTATTTGTTTCCTAGTAAGATTTCATTGCTTATTTAGTGACCTATGACCAGGGGTGGGTTTCAACCGGTTCACGGCGGTCCCCGCGAACCGGTTGGTCGGCGAATCCGGAAGTAAGTAACTTCCAGGAACGGCGAAGGGCCCGCCCGCCCGCCCACCTGCCCGCGCTCCTTACCCGGTTTTGACGAGTTCTGCGCTTCCACGCATGCGCAGGACGCATACAGCACCTGCGCGATCCTCCAGGAGCAACTGGAGCATCGCACAGACGCTAGTATGCATGCGTGCACTGCGCGCGTGCACAAGGATGCCGCCGGCCCCGTTCCAACCGAACTGGTTGGAACGGGGCGAGAAACCCACCCCTGCCTATGACTATCACTAAGTGTTATGATTCTTGATGAATGTATTTTTTTTCATGCACACTGAGAGTATATGCACCAAAGACAAATTCCTTGTGTGTCCAATTACACTTGGCCAATAAAGAAATAATTATAGTGGCAAATGGGAAGTTGAATATCTTTCCCATGTTCAGAAGACAACCTATGTGGTCCTTCTTTAGAACTTCCCCAAGGCAGAAATACTACATAATGAAGCCAGATGTTTGTGTCATATTTCTGAACTCTTCTCACATTAAACAAACAAGCAAGCAAAGCACATGCCTTACATGTAGTAGGACAACTGTTAGAAAATAAAGAATCAATATTGACTTAGAGGTGGTATTTAACATGCAAGGAAGCATTCAAAAATATCTGTCTGGCCGTCCATCACCTACCTACCTACCTACCTACCTCCCTACCCACCCACCCACCCACCCACCCACCTAAGTTTTCTTGTTAGCTTTAAATTTTAAGGAGTAATATATTAAAATCAGAAGGTGCGGGTTCTAAGGAGACCGGGTCAATCAAAAATGATGACAAGTAAGTGCTAAGGATTTCCTCCCCTCCTCTTTCAATGTTGAATTTTTATTCTGTTTTTATACCCCAGCTTTACACCTCCCACAGAACAAGCATATTCAGAAGACCTGTGATAGAAAGCAAGCAAGAGGACAGGTCTACTGTGAAATCACTCTGGATGTTTGTCCGGTCAAGTAAAGATTTATTCAACGAAAAGTTTGCATTTTGGAAGGTATTACAGCAGCTTTTTCTGGACAGGATGTTAAAATGTGCAGCTGCTTTTTTCAAACAGGGCAGACACCCAGCTAGTGGCCGCCGCCGCTGCTGTTCCTTAAAATCACATCGTCCAGAAATATTGTGTTAACATCAGACTCAAAGAATAACAAGGAGAATTTTCCAGCATTTTTCCTAGACTCCTTGCCAGATATGCGTCCTCCTCTTCATTATGTGGTCACATTTTAGGGCAAGAAATAATAAATACACAAATGGTCTGAGCCGCTACTCCTATTAGTTAGCAACCAAAGATACAAAGGACAAACAAGGAGGTCCTGAGGCCTACAACAATGTTGCTGTGAGTAAAGACAGACATGGAGAATGTTTTATTCTGGTCCCTGCTGCCAAAAAAAAAAAGGAAAAAAACCCCAAAACAAAAAAATCCACTTTGGCCCCAGCTCAGCTAAAGTTTGCAGCAAGTCAAGTCTTACTGCTTTTAACAAAACAGGCAGGGCAAGCTTGAGCCACTTTTATTCAGATAAGAAACCCACAGTGGTTCAGTGGGATTTACTCCCAGTTATAAAGTACATTTAAGATGGAAAACATATGCAACAAAACACAAATCCCATTGCATTTTGGGAAGACATGTACAAGATTGAAACTTCAGTCAAAATTATGTGAGGCTATTATTAAAAGCTAATTTCATAAAGAAGTGTGACTGAAGAGTGTCACGTACCTAAGAGTTTATCAAGAGCGTGTTTGGGGTCATGGTTAAGGCATCAAGGTAGAAACTGGAAGACCAGGAGTCTGCCTTACACCCAAAGACAGCTGGGCAACCTTGGAGCAGCTATTTTCTCACTTTTTTTAATATAAAGTTTTTTATTTTTTCATTTTCATAACGTTTAATCACATGTACATAGCCAACATCGTATTATATTATTAAATGTTTACATCAATTCATCTTACCATCAACTCCCCAAAACAATTATGGCTCTTCTGCTCTCCATACAATATATTTGTACCTTATCCATCACTTTCTTCTCCCTCTCTCCTCCCCCTTCCTACCTCCTTTCTTCCCTCTGTCATCCTTCTCTTCTCTACTTCTCCTTCTCCTCTCTCCCCTTTCCACGTCTCTTTTCTCTCCTCCTCTTCCCCCCTTGCCCTCTCTCCTATCCCTCTCTTTTTCCCTTCTCTCTCTCCTCTACTTCAGTCTTCATCTCATTTACGTGATGTATTTCAGCTTCTGAGCAAGCTCCATTTTATGTTGATGGTATTTATAATTCCTTTTCAATATACAAGTTTAATTTTAACCTGTATTCTCCTCCTTTTTAATAAAAAATATATAAGAATTCTATTTAGGCTTGATTTTAATGATTTATGCATATATATATATTTTAATAATTTCATGTAGTTCTTCAAATTCCCAGCTTTCCATGATGTCCAGTTCCAAGGTTATAGTTAGTTATACAGTTCTTATTTCAGAGTTCTGATCCACCTTAAATTTATCTACTCCAGCTGCTGTGGGGAAGAGCGACGGGAGCCATCTTGGTCTTTTGTTCTTCCTTAATGTCCAGTTCCAAAATTGCAGTTAGTTATACAAGTCTTATTTTGAGGTTCTGGTCCACTTTAAATTTAGTTAATTCAACTACTGTGAAACCAGAACAGAAGCTGGAGCCATCTTGATCTTTTGCAGAAAAAAAGGAAGAAAAAAACCTTCGTATTTCCCAGTTCTTGACTCAGTTATTATTTCCTTTCCTTGCCACTCCTCACCTCTCGTTGGTCATAGCTGCTGAAAATATATTAATTGGAACAAGCCTGCATACAGCCAAAACTCGGGTATGTTTTTTCTTCGCCTCCTGCTTTTCTATGTTCTGAGAAAAATCACAAACTGGAGACAATATCAGGATTCCATTGAGAACATAGTGCAACAATGGGCCTCATCTGTTGGAGGATTCACCACCCCCCCTCAAGCCATGGTTTTAGGTTAAGTATTGTAAGAATTGGGTCACATTTTATTCATCTTCATAAAACCACTGGTTCCCTGTTTTCCTGAAAAGAAGACCGCCCCAGATAATAAGCCCAATCAGGCTTTTGAGCGCATGCACTAAAAGAAGCCCTCCCTGAAAAGAAGCCCTCCCTGAAAATATTGCATCACAGCAGCAGCCATGAGGTTACCACAGTTGCCTCCTCCTGCACCTCAAAAATAATGTCTTCCCCCAAAATAAGACCCTGTCTTATTTTTGAAGAAACATGGTGGAAGAAATCATTCATATTTGAGTTGTAGACTAATGAAAAAGTGGATTCTAGAAAAATCACCTTTTCTTGCTACCTAATAATCCTCAGAAGAGACACCTGAATCAGAAACAACTCTAGCACAGGGGAAACAACTGGTGCTGAAATGATGTCAGAGTAAGACATTATAAACTGCTCTGGTTGGTGTGATTGAAGGTCTAAGTCTGTAGCTTGTGGTTTCTTCTGATCATGGATCTGTCTGTGGCAGTACTTCTGTTTGATATGATCTCTTTTTTATCCATTCTGTAATACAATTTAGACCAGTGGTTTCCATACTGTGGGCAGGACCCATAACATTATTACAAGGGAGTGTGATCATTGACTGGTTGAGGTTAGAGGGAGAGAAATAACAAGCTGGCTTATATGAGGCAGAGGGGGAAGGACACCAATGGTCCTTACACTGTGCCTATCAATCTTGATCTTAATATGACTGCTCTCCAGAAACAATGAGGAGTTCCCTCATTCACCTGCCTGACTATCTTCCCCTCCCTTTCTCTGCAAGCCACTTCTATTGCACAGAGCCTGGCTCTGTGATCCGATCTCTTGCAGCCAAGTTATCAGGCCCCACAACCAGAGGTGGGCACCTACTGTTTCAGCCTGGTTTGGGCGAGTAGGTAGTAACTCAGCCGGACACGCTTCCGAACCAGCTCTATTGGCAGCATCATAGGTGCTGCCATCTTGTTTTTTGCTTCTATGCATGCACAGAAGCAATTTTTAAATTACTGCACATGCACTAATAAAGCGTGCATCAAGCATGTATCAAGCATGTGTGCGTACCCGCAGCACACCTCTGAACAAACCGGCAGTAACACAAGCCGTAACCCACCCCTGCCCACAACCTCAGCATCTCCTATCCCTTTCCTTAATAAAATGAGCCCTTTTAACCATGGTTGCCCTCTTTAGCTTAGATCTGCTAGTTGTTTACTCCCAGGCTAGCTATTGGGCTCTGCCAGAGCTTTTGTCCTCTTCTTCCTGCACTGGTCTTGAGAGAAGAGTCCCTTCTGAAGGAAGAACCATCATCAGAATCCCAAAAGTGATTTTTCAAAGGAAACGGATTTTGTTTTTTTTTCTTGAAGACATTTTGCTTCTCAACCAAGAAGCTTTTTCAGTTCAGCATCTGAGGAAGGATTTTCTTAAAGGCTGAAATGAGGAAGGAAAAGATATGTGTTTTTGTGTGTCTGATGTGTTCTTACTGAATACCTAGAATTGCACTGATGATGTAACCTAGTTTGGTTAACGAAAACTCTACAAGAAAACAACCAATAGCAATAGCATTTAGTCTTATGCTGTATATCTCCATAGTGCTTTATAGAACTCCCTGAGTGGTTTATAATGTAGAAAAATTATTTGCATATTGTCCCCAGCAAACTGGGTCCTCATTTTATTGATCTCAGAAGGATGGAAGGCTGAGTCATCCTTGAGTCCATCAGGATCAAGGATCAAACTCTAGGCTGTGGGCAGAGTTTGCCTGCAATATTGCACTTTGAACACTGTGCCACCAAGGACACCATACCTAAAACTGTCTGATAAAGCTATGTACCTTTTTCCAGAACTTATATAATTGAAATTAGATTTTTTTATACTTGCTGTATCAAGATCTAAATAGTGAAACTATCTTGCTGTAGAATCTGACCTGAGTTGAGATGACCATAGTTTTGGTCACATTTCCAATGATTGAAAGATGCAAAAGGACTCCATCCATCTCATGAAATGACTCTGTGAAATTAATAAGCAAATATACCTTCAGTATATTTTTGCAAATGCTGTGGTGATTCATACAATATGAATTTATTTTAAAGCATCCCTGAATTGGTGGGATCTTTTGTGAATATGTTTCAATTGATGCTAAAGGTACAGCTACTATTATGAGGGAGTCTGCAAAAATCTGTGACACTCAAAAGAGATCTTTATACTTAAAAAGTTTGGGAACTACTGCTCTATTTCAGTTTTTAGGAAATTGTACCGTAACAGTGAAGTTATTTTGACACACATGAGTCACCCCTGCATGTGTGTGTTTAAATATAAACAACACACCTCATGATTACTTTTAGCTGTAATGTATACAGCAGGCAGAACAGACATAACAGAAAAGAAATGTAGACTCACCTCACTTGAATGTGAGGTGAGTCTAAATGATTTTTTTTAGTTCTAATGAGCAACGGCTACTCTGACATAAAACATGTCCGATTACCGTACTTTTGCCCTGTCTGTCTTGGTATTGCATTAATCAGAGCTATAAAATACATGTGAGAACTTTAGGAGTTTTTAATTGATTTGTTTGGGATCTGGTTATGTACACATAAAATAGTGGTATATTTGCAGAAAACAAGGAGAAAAATCTTAAAATGTGGTGGTTTTTTTTTGTAGAAACCAAAGAGGTCCTATTATCCTGAAAGATGGAAACGGGACACTATGAAATTAGTTTTTCTCTCTCTTTTTCCATGCCCACTCCTACCTCCAAGTTTGATGCTTAATATTATGAACAAGGAGATGTGAGTTGGTTAGAATCATTCCTAGGGTGGCCATTGCCCCAAATTACTTGTGATACCTTATCTTATTTATTAGAATTATATCCCACCTTTTATCCAAGTGCTCACGGGAGTTCAGTAAGTGGTCCCTTCTCTCATTTTGTTTCCTCATAGTAATATAATGTAGGTTGGGCTCAGAAAAAAGGACTGGTTCAAAGTCACTCAGAAAACTTTCTAAGTAGACTAGGACAGTGTTTTTCAACCACTGTGCCGCGGCACACTAGTGTGCCGTGACATAGTATAAGGTGTGCCGTGGGAAAAACACCCGCCGGGTGTTTTTGCCTCTGGACATCTCTGTGTCCCGAAAGTTGCTTTCGGGACACAGGGATGCCTCTATTAAGTCCCTGCGGCCCCGTGTTTACTTTAAAAACGCGGGGACCGCCGGGAGGTAGTGCACGCAGGGACGTCACTGATGTCCCATGCGTGCGCCCATAGCAACAATCGCGGAGGACCGGAGCAGCGAGGAGAACGCGCGCTATGGTCCCAAGTAAACTTAAACGCCATCTCCAAACGAAACACCCTTCGCTTCAAAATAAGAATGCGGACTATTTTGTTCGCCTGCGTGAAAACACGGAGAAACAGGCAACTTTCATGAGAAAAACCACAAAGGTAAATGAAAGAGCTCTTAAAGCTAGCTATCAAGTTGCTGAACTTATAGCCAAGTCAAAAAAGTCGCACACTTTTTCTAATGGTGGTGTGCCTCGTGATTTTTTTCATGAAAAAAGTGTGCCTTTGCACAAAAAAGGTTGAAAAACACTGGGCTAGGAGTCTCCCTGCTCCTAATCCAGTACCTTAACTGCTATGCTACATCCTCCAGCCATCTTTGAAGTTTGTTCTTGTAAACACTATGTCAGATCAATGGTGGATGGAGATACTAATGGGGATCTGATGTATGGTGAGAGATTCTGCAATTTTATCTGTATTGTTTTTCAATGACCTCTTGCCATATGTAAACATGAATTGACATGCAACAATAGAAAGAGAGGGAGTATTTAGGTAAGTTTGCCACCTTGATTTATTTAGAAAAATAGTACAGTTGGAAGATAAACAAACATACAAATAAATATTACTATTGCTTTTTTTTGCTACAGTCATTCTACTTTTATTGCCACCTCTTCATATTTCATGATTTTCTCCACTTCTTTCTCTTCTATTCTGTGGTCTCCAGGTATTGCAATGTCCACTATCCAAATGTTTTGTCTTTCTTACTGACTATTGTTAGGTCTGGAGAACAGATGTTTGCCTGTTTGAATTCTAAAGTCCCAGCACATTTCAGCTTCTTTATTTTCTGTTCCTTTGTCAATTTGATGGTTCCACCACTTCTTGCTTGCAGGCAAAGGGTATTTCTTGCAGATATTCCAATACACCTTCATTGCCACTTTGTCATGCTGTTGTTTGTAATCAGTCTGAATAACTTTCGTGCAGCAGTTGGTGGATGATCCACTGTTTCTTCAATTTCTTTGTAGAGACATTTGCTGTCTGTTGCTGTTCAATATGCATTGAAGGCATTTTTATACCTTTTCTCCCCCCCTTATTTCTACTTTTTCTCTTTTTGCACTTTAGCTTTTATTTTATTCATTCCCTTTATTCTTTTTCAATATATTCAAGTTTTATTAGTTTTTGTTATTAAAATTTTCAATAAAAATTATATATACATATACACACACCTACCTTCCTCTTTGCTTCCTTGCTTCCATCCTTCCATTCTTTTTTCTTCATCTAATAAAAATCACAAACATTGATTAATACTGCATGACACAGGGATTGTGGTGTGGTAAGTGTTACGTAAGGTCCCCGTTGGGAGAGCGAGTACGTTCAGAGAAGCATTGTGAGAGTGATGTTGGAGAACACACAAACCAGCATACAGAGACACTGCAGTTTAAGTAGGCTTTTACTTTCGTGGAAATAGAGAGTCCATCAAACAGTCCCAGTCATACACAGTTAAGACAGTCAGTCATCAATGTCTTTCAGTTAAGGGATAATCCAAATAGCATAGTCCATAATCAAACAAACAATCTGGTACTCAAAGTTTGCTAGCAGTTGCAAAACTTACAATAGTTCACGACACTTTCTAACAGCCAGCTTCCAAAACATTCAGATCAGATCAGCCCAGCATTTAACAAACAGAGAGCTAACAGTCATTCTGGCTCCCTCTTATGGCCGATTGAGGAAAAACAGCAACCAATCACATTTTACAGTATGATTTAAAGAAACAGGTACAAGATTGTTACATGATTTCTATATTGCCAATCCAACCGTTAGATTGTATTCCTAGCAGTAAGGCAATTGTTCTGGAAAAGAAAACAACAAAATATGGAACAGAGGCTGTGTTCTGCTATAAGCATATGTTGTCTGAAGGGAAGGGAGGACACTAAAGTTCAAGGGGAAAAAGAATAATGATCAGAAAGATATATGATGACGAGACAACTTCTGATCCATTTTTCTTTTCATTTCCCACCTATTCTTCTTTAATAAGCTCCCCTTCCATCTTCACACATGCCCAAATTAAAGTAGAACTGTTTGATATATTCATAAAATATGTAAACAGATAAATACATGATAATTAATTGTAACTTAATAAGCAGGGGAGTCTCTTTTTTGCTGTTTTTGTTCTGAAAACAATATTTCTGGAATAACAGATATGGAAAAGCTGTATCTGTTGAATATCAGCCTCACTTTAATTTATAGGAAAATAAATAATCTATTTATCTTCAGAAAACATTTTTACCTAGTTTTTTTTAATTATTCATTTCATATTGTACAAACATTTCTATGCTGAATATTCAATGGATTTGAGGTAACCTGTTGTCCCCTTGGAGAGTTTGCTTTGTTTTAGTTGTTCTTTTCCTGCTTTTGTAATAAAAGGAATTAAACAAGGCTCTCAGCAAAGGATATCTCTTGTAACTGCTCGCAGGTACCTTGGTCAATATACCAAATGAATGACCATTGGGATCCCCATATCAAAACTTACCTTATGTGCGGCCAGAACCAGAAAATAACATTTAACACAGCACAGTGCTTAAACAAAATGGTTTGGTTTGAGATCTGCGTATGTGGGATTGATTGGGGGTAGATTGCAGGAGTGACACCAAAATATAATTTTATCATATTTTATCTATATCTTAAATTGTTGTATTCTATTCTAATTTCATTTTAGACTGTATTTTATTCCATTTTAAATTGTATTTTATCAAATTTCATTTTAAATTGCTTTTATCAAATTTTAGTAATAATTTGTTTCTGGAACTTTGCACTTTGATATGGCCCAAGGGCTAATCAATAAAGACTCATTGTCGAAATATAATTGCTCATATGAATAGTCAGAAATTATGCTTTATTTGTTCTTCAATTTGAAGTCCATAATAAAGTCGTGACCATAAGGTCATTATTCTGTTCTCTTCTTTTTCTTCCATGATGTCAACCATGCCTGTTTATTACTTCCTCCAGTCTGTCAAGATGACCCACAAATCTCACCCTTCTTCCTACTCACCCCTTACTAAGTGGAGCTCTTCCTAAGCTGAGTCACATGCCCAGGGAACCCAATGTGTTTCAGTTTCTCTCTATTTTGACGCAGAGTGCTCTTTGAAAGGAAAAAAAAAGAAAAGAAAAGATAGGAGAATGTGCATTTTCTGCAGCCCTTTTGGGCTTGCTCTAAACAGTGTTAGAACCCAAGAACATGGCAAAGAAAATACAGCTGGAACAGAGGGAGCAAACCACACATTGCGTAGGAAATATTGCATTCCTATACAGTTTTCAGCCATGCAAACTATCGGCCACATGACAGAACATTGAGGGAACTCTTGATGTTACCCAGACAGGCAGCTTATTTGAGTCAGACCCGTCTGATTTTTCCATGCTCTGAGAAACTTAACCCTCAGAGCTCCTCCGGGGGCCATAGATCCTTATTGTCACAGCTAATGGCTCGTGAAATGGTCTCGGTTTGGCAGCTTGATTGGAACTGGGGTTATATTAAAGTCCTTGTGTGCAACTCGTGGCCACAGATGCACACAGAGAGGTTCTCCCTTATTGATTTTATGAAGACTGACTCTGTGCCAAGCGAAAATCTGTGCAAACCACATGACAGGCAGGAGGGAAGGCTTCTGCAAACTGTTATTTTTGTTTCCCAATTTTGAATCCCAAACTGAAGTCGGAGTAAAATTCCCATCACAAATCAATATGTTATCAGAAAACTGAAAGAATCTAATAGAGGCTAATGTCCATATCATATTGCAGTTGTATATTTGTATTAGTTTACCCATTGGTATTGCCATAGATATTCCAAAACTGTTTTTTAGTAATCCATTTGTTTTTGCATTTCTCTGAATTCCAACCGTATGTCATTTTGAGATAAAGTTCACTTGGCATGCAATTTTTGAAACAAATTGTGCTGATGTTAATTAATGCAAAGTAGGACAAAACATACATGCAAAATTATTAAGAACTGGACCAAGAGAATCCTCCTGTACGGAAGCTGAGAAAGAGCTTCAGTCACTATTGCAGTTCAGAGCAAAATAATTCTCTCCTGGAATTGGAACTCTTCAACAATCTCAAAAAGCCAGATGCCAACAATGCTAGTTAGGTTGCAGTGTTTTGGGTCCTTTCATTATTATTATTTTAATAGAATAAAAAGAAAAAAACAATCATATCCTTTCCAAAGAATCAATTCAATGAACCAATCAGCAAATCTCAACTGGATCAGCTCAAACTTCCATCAGGGGTCTCCACTAGTGGTGGGAATTTTTTTTACTACCGGTTCTGTGGGCGTGGCTTGGTGGGCGTGGCAGGGAAAAGATACTACAAAATCCCCATTCCCTCCCAATTAGCTGGAACTCAGGAGGCAGAGAATGGATGGGAGTGGGGCCAGAAAGAGGTGGTATTTACCGGTTCTCCGAACTACTCAAAATTTCCACTACCAGTTCTGCAGAACTGGTCACAACCTGCTGAATACCATCTCTGATCTCCACATGGTGGAAGTTTGGAACAGGAGGAGAAATCATCTCTTCCTCCCACCCCCCCTTTTTTTTTTAGTTTTCTGGTTTTAGAAATGCTATCATGAATGCTGGCAAGCCATGCAAAATAGAACCAAGTCAGCTTTGTATCCCGTTTTTCAGCCCCCCAGTTTGCTCTTTAGAACTGCAGGGCTTGAACGACCACCTAATGTTTGCCTTTTTTTTATCTAGGTCAACATTGGGACAATCCTTTTATTATTTAGATAAAAAAGATTGCCTTAAGCTTTTTCTTATGGCCAAAACAGTTTATCTTACATTTGAATTTCAGTGGATTTAGAGAAATAAAGTTAAATACAAATTAAAAATCGAACTGGGAATTTTTGAGACATGCCAAATCTCTCTCTCCCTCCCCCCCCCACATACACACACAAACCAGAAATCTGATTGCCAGCCCTGCCAATCACTTACTAAGTTAAATGCTTTCTAAACAAACCACTGGTGCTCCATTTAAATAGACTTTATATACACACTGCCAGGTAACAGTTTTTTAAGCCATATATTTAAACATTGCTTGTTTATACAAACTGCAGTTATCTTGGTAGCGGATGAATTTTTTTCATTGGCTGATCTTGTGAACAGTTTTTTTTTCTTTTCAAAACAGCCATAATGAAATTGAAATGTGGATTTGGAGAAATTCCTCATGATGGATAAGAATTATGTTGAAAGCTTTTAGCCTCAGTCCCTGCCTCCTCCAGGACACATGGACTGTACCTTTCTCTGCATGATGGGCAGGCTGTCAAAAGAGCAACTCCCTCCCAAACTCCACCTATTTTATGGGATGGCACCACTGCGCACATCTGGAACAGGTGTCCTTCCCATCACAAGTCTATTGCAATGCTTTGGAAAGACTTGGAGAAGAACAGTGTTGTCCTTTCTTTATGTAAACAGACTGAGTTTCTCTTCTGAATTGAAGATCAGCTTTCTGCATACAAAAGAACCCCCCTTGAGAATATGGCTGCTGTTCCTTCTCTGCTGGGTTTGGAACTTGCTTTTCATTTATAATACTTTTGTTTTATATGGCATGCTAAAACTTCTATGGGTGATGTGCCAAAAAGATCAGAAGACTTCCCAGGCTTCTTATGGGAAGCATTTCCACAATCTCAAATCCATTTTCAGTTTCTGTATAAACTAGAAATATTCAGTCAGATCCCGATCCAGGATTAAAAAACAAACAAACAAATCAGGACTATAATTGCCTTTTCCTGTGTAAATTGTATTATTCACATCCGAATTGATCACTTAACACTATAATCTCTACAGAACTATCAAAACAAAAACAAAAAAAATAACCCACCAGATCTTTCCCTTAAAATGAAATGCATTTGCTTTGTATATTAGCTTTCTTCAACCTAACACCCTTATTATGTATTGGGGCAGTGATGGCTAATCTTTTTGTCGTCGCGTGCCAAAAGCGCCCACACATGCATACCCAAAATGCAATGTGCGTACAACCCCCTTGCCCTCCTACGCATGCGCATGCAAGCCCTCCCCCCATGATCGCCCCCCTCCGTGCCCTGTTTTGGGCCTAGTAGGCTTCTCTTCAGCCTCCTGGGAGCAAAAATGGGCTGTGGGGCCATGGGGGAGTGTGCCACCCCCTCCGCCTCCCGCGCATACATGCACAGCTCCCATGCATGCACGTGCATCTCCTGTATGCGCCATGCCCCCGCGCTTGTGCTGCAGACCTGAAAATCAGGTGGCCAGCAGGAGGCGTGTGTGCCTGCCTGCGCAGTGGAGCTGAGCTGGGGTGATGGATCGTGCGGCCACAGAGAGGGCTCTGCGTGCCACATGTGGCACACATGCCATTGGTTCGCCATCATGGTATTGGCGCTACAACTCCCAAAATTCCCATGGATCCATGGATTCCAATTCAACTAGTGGGTATTAAATAAGAGAATGGCCTCTGCTATAGACATCCAATACATCAGATAAATAAGGAATGTTCTTCCCCAAATAATGTTAGATCTAAAGTGTAAACATGTGGGAGCAAAAGGCATGGACATGCCTGCAGGACTAGTTCTTTCGATATTGCTGAATTACTGGGTCAGTGTGTGTGGAGAGACGAGAACTGAGATCAGATTTCTCAAATCTTGAATCTCTTGAACAATTAAATCAGTGAGAGGTAATTGCCTATTCTTGGCAGGATAGGTGAGCTAAGGCATGTTGAGAATATTCCTAAACACTTCATGGTCTGGAAATTTTACTTTCAGAAAACTATCAAACCAGGTCAGTTTATTTTGGAAAAAAAATGTATATTCTAGGAAACACCAAATGTTCCATCTTTGGAACAGAAAGGGAACAGTAAGCTTTGTATGAAATGAGGGTGTATTCCTCCATGTTTAAAAATCTAAGATCATTATGAAAGAACATTTTCCTTGTCCTAGCCTCCAATGGACAACTTCCAGTTAAATTCACAAAGAAATTTATGATCTCATAATTCCAGCTCAAGCGGAGGAAAATGATTTTTAATTTCATTTTATTAAATTATTTAATTCTGATGCTACAGAATTAATATCAGTTTCTGTTTCCTGACTTGGCCTACCTTGAAGAGCTGTCAAGTTAGTATTTCAACAGGAGGTAACCAGGGAATCTCTCAGCTATGGGCAACAACTCCCCTATTGGTATTAAGAACATTATATGAATTATTACATAAGTACATAATCACAAAGGATCCAAATTGATTCAAAGTAGATTCACTTTTACATATACTGCTTCCTCTGCGAAAGGGCAAACTGCAAACTGCAATACCAAAAACATGAAACAACTTGCAATAGCCATGACCACTGGTTAGAGATCTAGAGAAAGCTATCATAAAATATGTATTTATTTCCTGCCTTTATTATATATATCCAAAGTATCCAGCCAGTTTTTGTACCTAAAGCAGGACTAAAACATACAATTTCCTAGTTTCTAAACTAGTAACTTAATCACTATATCAGTCTGGCACTCTAAAAGGCACAGCTCCCCATCCCTGATCTTAAAAAAAAGATGGAGTTATGTAGATTTAGGAAATAATACTTTGACTGCCTCAAGATGTCATATTCCACAAAGTCCAAAAGATTTATGAAATCCAAAGGGGGGAGGGATGAATACATTTTAGTATTTTCTAATTATGTGCAGTTGCTTTTATTGGTTTTTTGTTAAAATATTATGTATTATTTGGTTTATACTATTGTTTAAAATATTAAACAATAATAGAGATACTCAAAACAGAAAACTTTTTAAAGGGATATATACACAATAGAAATAATTACAGTAGTTGTTAAAACTATGACATCACTGTGCTCCTAGCCCATCCCAATGAACCATGTACAAGTCAGCAGGAAGATCAGAAGGGGATGGAGACACACACACACACATACACACACACACACACACAAACACATACAGAGACACACAAGCAGTTTCACAACAATTTGGGAAGAAATGTCATTCCCATCCTCCATTTTTTTCTTTTATTAAATAGAGTCACTGCTGTGGCTTGAAACCAGACAAGCTGCCTTGAAACTTCAGCAAATTTTCTTCACAGCTGGCCATGCTTCTGCAGTCTCAGACAAAGGACTTCCGCCTTTATCTGCAGCTTACTGAGATGTCTCATTCAGTGCAGATAAAAGAGGGGAAACAGGCTTTGAAATCCAACCATTGAGGTGTCAAAGACATCAGCATGCAAATGCCAAATGTAAATGAATTCAAGATGAAATCTTTCAGCTGAATCCGGATGCCAGCCTGGATATGCTTTTCTAGCGAAGTAGGAAAATGTGTTTTCTAAAGAACTTGCATTTAGATCTAAGCCTGAATGTGCTGCAGAAGGACAAGAAATAACTGACTACAAAAGACAATGTCTATGAGATCTTCATTTTGGGGGGATTGGAGTTGTATAATTATTGACCAGAACATGCTACCTTCAATTTAAGGCCTATGACTTCCATAGCTGATTTGACCCCAGCACTTCATGATTCAGAAATTAAATAAAGGTAAAGCTTTCTCCTATCCAATTGTGTCCAACTCTGGGGATAGCATTCTTCTCTGATTCACAGCCAAAGAGCCACAGTTGTCCAAAGATGCTTCTATGGTCATGTAGCTGGCTATATGCCAAGGTGGACAGAATGCAGTGGTATCTATTTACCTACTTTTAAACTGTCAAGTTGGCAGGAGCTGGGCAAGTAACAGGAGCTCACCCTGCCACATGGCACTTGAGTCTCAATCTGATGACCTTCCAGTCAACAAGCACAGCATCTTAACCACTCAGCCACCATGCCCCCTACAAATTAAATAGTTAGATGAGAAATTACCCTTTCTTGGCCAGTTGTGGCCATTCCTTCTAAGAAGTTCAATGACACCTTAAAACCAACACATTGATGAACCTCTAGCATGGAATGCCCAACTTGAAGTTCCCTTTGAAAAGAATCCACAATGTTCAACACATCCCAAATGCTCCCGGCATGTTGCCTGGATTTGGAAGTACAGAGCCCTAGTGTTATTCAACCTATTGAATATTGGTTGGTTGCCTATTTGTTTTAGGATGGCTCTTACCTCTAAACCCTCTAAATGGGATCTGGTGAAAGACAAGCTGCCCAACACTGAACAGTTTGAGAAGTAGGTCATCCTTGGGAAGACTTCTTTAACCAGCTGCTGCCTGAGGTGGCTGCCGCTCCAAGTCTCCTAATGCCTCTGAATAGAGAAATGTCTGTGGGTGAGCTGAGACCATACATGATCTTTTACGACATCTTTCTGCATGGCGGAAATATCCATTTACACTCCTTAGAGAAGGTGTTTGCAGATGCCCACAAAGTCAGGGCTCCTCAGAGCTGAGAACCTCTTCCTACTTCCCAGATCGTTGGAAAATGGGAAAATCCAACATCAAGCTCTTGGATAGGGGTGTCCAGCATGGCATCTTTAAGACTTGTGGACTTCAGCTCCCAGAATTTCTCAGGTAGCATAGCTGGCTGAGTTCTTAAAGTTGCCAAGATTGGATATCCCTGCTCTAGGATCTCTGATTAAAGAGTCTTGAAGAGCAGGCTGAAAGATCCCTGCCTAAGTTTTGCTGTAAAGTCTCGCTCAATTTTTTTTTAAAAAAAATTGCCCTGGAATTCTTGGTACCTTGTTTTCCTGAAAATAAGACTTCCCCAGACAATAAGCTCTGTCGGACTTTTGAGTGCATGCACTAAAATAAGCCCTCCCCCAAGTATAAGCCCTCTCCAAAAATATTGCAATGCAGGAGCAGCCATGAGGTGGCTACCCTTGCTTCCTCCAGCACCTCAAAAATAATAAGACCTCCTGAAAATAAGACCAAGTGTTTATTTTGGGGGTCAAAATAAAATAAGACCCTGTTTTATTTTCAGGGAATCACAGTAAATAGAGCAACAGTTTCATATAGTTCTTATGGCAACAAATACAGAGGTGGTTTGTCACCGATTTCTTCTGTGAGGTTTTTTCAGCTTCCCAACCAGGTCATAATTCTGGGATTTCCTGAGATTGCTCTGGATTATCCTAAGGCTCGCCAAAGAGGTTGCTATGGGCACTCATAAAATAGCCTGACTCACCACTTTTTTTTTTTTTTACAATCAGTTTAAATTTTTAAAAGATGGAGAAGTTCATTTGTCACAAGTAGTGAAACATCAGCCTGTTGTGCGTAGCTATTTCCCAGAATGCCTTTGGGCCCTGCGTAGAGGCCAGAAATGTTCTGAGGAAAGGAAAATGGTATTCTTTGGAGTCTGGTGCTTTCTGTGGAAATAAAAAAGCTCCTGAAGGCAAGATAAGAAGCAATGGATGCAAACTAATCAAGAAGAGAACCAACCTAGAACTAAGGAGAAACTTCCTGACAGCGAGAACAATTAATAAGTGGAATGACTTGTCTCCAGAAACTGTGGGTGCTCCAACACTGGAAGTTTTCAAGAAGAGATTGGATGACCATTTGTCTGAAATGGTATAGGGTCTCCTGCTCGAGCAGGAGGTTGCACTAGAAGACCTCTAAGGTTTCTATTCTGTTATTCTGTTATTAAATCCACTTGCTAGAAATAAAGACCAAACAAATGCATGTTACGTGCAAACCATCATGCCTCACTTTCTCATCAACAATCAATTTGTGTTTTTCTTGTGTTTTTTTTTTCCTTTGAAAATGTTTTGTTTCTCACCCAAGAAGATTCTTCATTTGTAACTAATTGGTGGAACTAAAGAACTGAAGAAGTTTCTTGGATGAGAAGCAAAACATTTTCAAAGGAAAAAACACAAGAAACTCCAATTGCTTTTTAAGAAAAAAAAAGCATCTTTGGGACAACTGTGACCTGGATTATTGACAATCTCCCTAGACCAGGGGTGTCAAAAATATTTAATCACGAGACACCCCTGTATAAAGCTCCTCACTTCCATAACTAGCAGCAAGCTTGTCAAAATAAATTTTAACTTAACATCACACGCAGGTCACGCCCACTCCAGCTCTGCAAATGGGAAAAACATCACAAAACGTGACGGCACCGTAACGCGGTGAGTTTGACACCCATGCCATAGACATTCATCAACAATCAATTTGTGTGTGATTACATAAACAACAGCCACTTTGTGAATAAGCATATGTTTCAATTGGTAAACAGTGAAAGGGACATCCTTTCCAAATTTCTCATATGCCCGGCCTAGCAAGTTTATTTATGCCGATAAACTGGATTAATTAGATGCATCGTTGGCACACCTGATAAATTTTGCATACCTTATTGCCATCTGGTGAATCAGAGGCGATCTGGCATTAGAGCAGAGAAAGGAATCTCTTTTGATTTGCTTCAGTATTCCACAAAGTTGCTTCAGATTAATTGGGTGCACACTTTCAAGGGTAATTGCTGCCTGTCAGCCTTTGCATGGAGAAAGGTCCAGCCCCTTTCTATTAAGAGAGGGAATCACTTAATTAAAACCAAGTTCTAGGCCCCCAGGGTCTAGTTTGTCATCAAGAGGCCTTAAATTGTCTTCCCCCTTTTGGTTTTGCAGATAATCTATGCCAGAGATTTAATCACGGGACACCCCTGTATAAAGCTCCTCACTTCCATAACTAGCAGCAAGCTTGTCAAAATAAATTTTAACTTCTGACCATGCTAGAAGACTCACTACAGGGTATTAAGAGAATCAAACTTGTCAATCAGAACTCACCCTTCTGGTTTATATTATTAATTCCAACTCTGGTGGCATGGCCTTGGGATAACAACCATCCTAAGCTACAGTGGTCCAAGAAACACAAACCAAAAGTGGAATATATTTCTTGCCGGGATGACGTACCAATGTCCAGAGGTTGTTGGATTAGATTTTTTTTTTAAAAAAAGGTGAGTGTTTTATTAGATTATTCCTGTTGCCAACAGACACAGCTACTGTCTGGCTCCTGTTGCTGGCTCTTTTCTTTCCCATTTCGAGATACAAATTCTGTACATTATCTCCCCCCTTCCCGCCCTGCTTCAAAACTAATTAGCACAAATGCAGACTTTCTACTTTTATTGGCTCTTGCAAATTCCATTTTAAAAAAAAGAAAAGAAAAAAAAGAGGGCAAAAACTTTCCAATCTGAAATCTGTTGTGCTGCTTTCAAGATGGCATTTTATTACAATGTAAAATAGCAGGAAGTATTCTGGGGGGGAAAGAAGAGAAGTGTGTTAATTGAGAGAAAAACCATGCCAAGACCTCCAGAAACCAGGGGCTCTAATAAAATGAGACGACGTGATGTTGTTGCATAACCTGAACTTCAAACTCAATTTGGCCTGCAGAAAAAGAGAAGTAATACAGAGCTTGCCTTTACTTTGCCTGCCTTTCAGCCTTCTGAAAGAACACATCATATATCTTGTTTTGCACTAAACCAAGTTAGGATTTCTTTCACAAGCCTGTTTTGGCCTCTTTTTCGACTGATCAGAGATGGGGTCTATTTCTAGAGGCGGTGTTTGTTTCAAAGCCGGTGGGCAAAATGATTTTCATGGGGCTTCTGCTTATGTCATTAGGTTTCTCTTCCTGTGGTCCAAGCAAGACAGGCTATCCTTGACCAGTTTCCCATAATGCAAGGTGGGAAAGGTGCATCACTGGAATTAACAGAGTGATTGGTTGCTAGATGTTCTTGCCCAGTAGCATGGCAGTGCAGATGTAAAAGTGGAAAAAACAGACATCAGACCTTTCAAATGACTCCTTCCTTCCTTCCTTCCTTCCTTCCTTCCTTCCTTCCTTCCTTCCTTCCTTCCTTCCTTCCTTCCTTCCTTCCACCCTCTCTCCCTCCCAGAAATGTTGAGGGAATGGGATATCCTTGAATAACTTTTAAACTCCTTGACCCAATTACATCTTTTCTTGCTCTCAAATAATGTCCTTGCCCCCACGAAAAAATCCTCCAGACTTATTCAAATAATACAGTAACATTGCAAAGCTCAGTAACTAGAAGAGCGAGCTAAGAATATATACACCAAGCTTTGTTACAAATTTTATCTCCAAAAAAATATTGAACATCTTTGGGGGGAAAAGAGAAGCTGTGTTGTTTTACAGAAGCATTTTGGTGGCAGCAGTCACAAACCAGATACTCAACTTACAATAAGCAATTACAGATTGTTTCATTAGCCCAGTATATGCCCATTGTAAGAAGCCCTGCCCTGGAAAGTTCAGAGTGGCTACCTTGGTGACTTTCCCAAGTTGTCTCCCACACTTTTGATAGGACTGCAGGTGAATCAAATTTCTATACGTGTTCACACATGTGGAAATAACTCCCAAAACCCTACAAGCAACTCTGCCAAGACTTTGGGAGACATGAGTGACTGAAGGGTCAAGAAAGGATATTTTACTCATGGCAGTGCACTTTGCAAAGTGCCTCCTGTTTCTCACAACCCCAACATAAATTGCTCGAGTGTAGGGCTAGTGCATGGGTGGGCTGCTACAGGTTTGCCCAGGTTCGGGATAACCCATAGCTAATGTTATGGCTGATTCGGAGAACCACCAAATCCCACCCTTGGCTGGCCCTACCAACCCCACCCCTGCTTCTCCCACCCTGCCCCTCCTCTACCAGGATCTCCATGTGGCCCGTTTCGGATGCGAGGTAAGTGCATGGCCCGTGCAGAGGCTCAGGGAGGATGAAAAATGGGCCTCCCTGACATTCTGGACCAATTTCTGGTCTCCAGAGGCTCGAGGAATGCCTCCAGAGCCTGGGGAAGCCAGCTAGACCACGCCCATCATGGCCACACCCACCCAGCAACCAGGCAGAGAACCCAGAGAATTTTTGAAGCCCACCCCTGGGTAGCGTATATCTTAGCCTGATGCTGACTTGAGAATGTCAAAGGACTCAGAGGATTCAAGACTGAGAAGGTCCAGAAGTTGCCCATTGGTTTTCTCAATGTTTTTTTCTCAACCTGTGTCTTCCTCCAGCCTTGCAAGTTTCATATGGAGAACATCAATATTTGCCAGTGAAGATGCTCCTGAGATTTATTCCAGTTTTTAGATATAAAAAGATTCAATATCTATAGAGGAAAAGGAGAGTCAAAAGGTCTAAGCCCCATAGTCTGCAGCATCTCTGATCTTCTCCTTCTGCTAGGAATTTTCATCTTTCTGCTCTGAAATCTTCTCCCAGCAAACATCATTCAATCAGCCTTCCCTTATTTTATCTTCCGAAGTCTATCCATCTTCTATCTGGAGACTTTTGGTTACTCTGTGTCTCTGCTTCAACCATTCCTCTCCTGCTTGCTGATTGGCAGTATTATGAAACTGCTTGGATAAGGTGTCCTGCCTTGAGTGGGGGTTAGACTAGAAGACCTCCAAGGTGCCTTCCAGCCCTATGTTCTAAATACATGGGGAGATGTTTTGTAGTATTAGTGCAGGGGTAGTCAACCTTTTTATACCTACCACCCACTTCTGTATCTTTGTTAGTAGTAAAATTTTCTAACCGTCCACCAGTTCCACAGTAGTGGTGATTTATAAAGTAGGGAAGTAACTTTATAAAATTTATAAAGCAGAGTTACAGCAAACCCCTACCGCCCACCATGAAAGCTGGAATGCCCATTAGTGGGCAGTAGGGACCAGGTTGACTACCACTGTATTAGTGGCACAAAGCTTCTCTAACATAACCAACTATCATGCTTAGTCCTTATAATTGCAGTCACAGTGGTTATTTAGAAAAAAGAATTCTGGAAATTATCAAGAATTAAAAGCTCAGCTGTAGAGAATTATGCCTAAGACTGCAAGATAAAGTATATCTGTACTTGTGATAAATTGTTTTACCAACCTGTTGGTTCCTTCAGGTCTGTGTGTTGGGGAAGGGAGTGGTCTGCAGAAAGACCTAACTAAGTGCAAAGCGCTCTTTAGCAAGCAGAGTGAAATTCCCTGATTCAATCAATATAACAAATATGCTTAATTTTGTTAGACTTGGAATGTTACCTCATAGGATGCAGATCTACACTGCTCTAATATATATATTAGAGTAGTATATATATATATACGTGTTATCTATCTGTACTCTGAGGAACTGCTTTGCAAAGCAATAGGTGTTAAAATATGTTACTTGCTTGACTCCATTTTCCTTTCCCAGACATACACTAAGGACTACAATTCTATGTTCCTTCTTAGTTGTTTTTGCTAAAACTTGCTGGAAACAGGAAAGTTGCCTTTAGTAACTCCACCCAAGCTTCTTGGTGGTTATTTTATTCCAATCTTATTGTTTTGTTATAATTTTGTTCAGTCTGATTTTATTTTGTTTTGTTGCTTTATTTTCATTCATTCATTCACTCACTCATTCATTGTAAGTGCCACCTACTCAGACAGACACCAGAAGGCTCACAATAAAGGCAATATAAAAATAGGAAACTACATAAAACAGAAAACATATAACACATGAAAAACCATCATGTACCCAGCAAGGACTCCAACCACCATAACCTAAAGGCTGGGAGAACAACCAGGTCTTTAAGACTGTGTCCGCAATGCCATCTAGGTGGGAGCCATCCAGATTTCTGAGGAAATTTAGTTCCAGAGGTCAAGGCCCACCATTTACTTGCACATCATTGTTGATTTGGGGCTGCCTTAAAAATAAAACTAACAGTGGAACAATGGGAAATCTAGTCCTTCGTTATAAGATGGGCGTAAAATTAATTTATTACTCAAATAGTCAGTGAAATAGGTATTGTGTTGAACAGAACAGATGCTATCTCAAACTCCGAAAATTGTGTCTCTTGATGTGCTTGAAATGCGTTGAGGAGCAGTTCATTTCTGCAATGGTCTTCTCTTGTTTTTTTAATGCCCACACGGCATCCCCTATTTAAACTTCCTGTTCTAATAATGGTCAGTGTCATTCATGGAAACATCTGTGACAGCCTGTTGAAATCAAGAAATGCATGAAGGAGCTGCTCAGACTTAAAAGTTCAGAACTTTCTCCGATTGCTTATTTGCAAACTTTTAGGATTTGAAACTGAGGAGCCTGCTTTCATTTCCTTATCTTTAGCAATTTTTTCCAATTATTTTTCTTAATGTTGTAGACATCACACGAATGGCTGCCTGTATGTCTGTTCATGTGTGTGTTACATGAAGAATTTTTCAGATACTGAAACCCCTGGTCTCTCGGACATTAATTGGAAGTTCCACTTGGCTTGCAGCCTTCATGAGAAATGTGTTTATTTTGTCTTCTTGATTTACTTTTCCTCCTGTCTGGGTATTGTGCCTCCAGGAAGAAAAACTTCACATTGCTCAAGTTCAATCTTCTTATAAACCTTGCCAAGAATAAAGTGGGTGAATAGGAAAGCACATAAAACTGAACAAAAATAGAGTGTGGGTACAAAAAAAGTAGAATAAGTTATTTTTTAGTGTGCAGAGTTTAAAATACGGGAGGCATCAGTAAAGAACTGACTATTAGCAAAGCTCAGGGAGGTAACTAAAACTAATGTGTGGTTTGTGGAACTTAATCTTCTGATCCAACTAACCTGATATGAAGTCTGAGGTAAAGTAACCTGATTACATCTCCAGACTAATTCACAGATTGTATTTTAGGATTGTTCCTCCCACCCAATTCCCAGATACACTGTCAATTTTGATAAATATATGTTTGAATTATGTATAGAAAATAAAATTTAATATGTATATTCATGCATATTGTTAATATATCAGTTTTCTGAGTGAAGATGTAATGACATCACCACTGTATCTGAAATAATAATGAATAATGATAAATGGCCATAGATGGTTGCCTAAGATATTTGATTAATTTAGAAAGCATAGAAAACTAGACTTAGAAAACTATATTGATACTGAATATTTTAGTACCAATCCATAGAACATAATTGTTCACAAAGTCCATCTCTTCTTGATTGTAGAGAAACTTCATTGTATGCATTTGATCATAAATCCATCTAGCTTATTCTATACATGAGATGTATGTGGTCTGATACCTTCCAGATGTTTTAGGAATGAAGTTATGTGTAATGACATTTCACGATAGAGTGCCTAGTGAATTTGTAAAACTTCTGTCCACAAAACTGATGGGAGAAAGATAAATACACATAGAGAATTTATTTATAAATCTATTTTATTTGTAACCCATCTTGCTCAATGGTGAAATCTAATTTTTTTTGCCACCGGTTCTGTGGGCGTGGCTTGGTGAGGGGGTTTCATATGACTGGGTAGGCATAGCCAACTTTTTTTTTCACCTTTTAAAGCATTTTTTTCCTGCCTATTTCCCCAAACCGGCAGGGAAAAAAAATGCTTTAAAAAGTGAAAAAAAGAGCTTCCAACAGGGGCCTTTTAAAGCATTTTTTCCTGCCAGTTCAGGCAAAGAAGCAGGAAAAAATGCTTTAAAAAGTGGTGGTGGTGGGGGGGAGCTTCCAACGATCTTTGGAAGCTTTTTTTTTTTTTTTTTTACTACCGGTTCACAGAACCAGGGACAATTTTCCCTACCAGTTTGGCTGAAGTGGGCCGAACCATAAGGATTTCACCCTGATCTTGCTATATATGGAAGAAATGAATTGAAATATTCCATCCCAACAAACTGAAATAATCGTTTAGTATATTCAGATGATACCTATTGAAAAATTCCTAAAGAACATGAATTCAGATATCGCCAAATTTCTAACAAAATCTATACTCTACCGTTCACATAAGAAAAAACTGGCATCTGCAGCTGAAGAATTGAACTAGAATGATGTAGCTCCAGATTGTGAAAAGGATCCAGAAGCAAGCTGGAAAATGATAGGCAATAGTCCCTATGTGAGGGAGATGGGTGATTTAAAAATGTGACCAACAAATAATCTTCCGGAGACAATGGTACAAAAATATTATAGATCAATCGTATAGGAGCACATGTTAATAGCTACTTGTTATCATCATCATCATACATGATCTAAGACAGTGATGGCTAACCCTTTTGTCGACGAGAGCCAAAAGTGTGTGTTCCAGTGGTGGGATTCAGCCAGTTCGCACCTATTCGGGAGAACCGGTTGTTAACTTTCTAAGCAGGTCGGAGAACCAGTTGTTGGAAGAAACCTCATTTTGTTTTTTCCACTTTACAGGCTAATCCTATAAGGAAGGCAGGAAGGAAACATTCTGGTGTTGTTTCTAGCCTAATCTTTACTGCCCTGCTTACAGAAACTGCCTCTCCGGTTAATCCTCATTACATTGTAACAGCTAAGGTGAACCAGCCATCAACATGAGTGATGTTGAGTTGGCCATGCCCACCCAGTAACATGACCACCAAGCCCCACCTACCCTGTGGTCATTAGGGCACAGAAGCGGTTGTTAAATTATTTGAATCCCACTACTGGTGTGTGCACACACCCATAATGCAATGCATGCACCCCCCATCAATGTCTCTTGCATGCACCTTGCCCACCGTGCATGTGTGGCAGAGACCTGAAAATCAACTGGCCAGTGGGCAGCGTGCCCTCATGTGCAGCGGAACTAAGCTGGGGCGACAGCTTGTGTGCCCACAGAGAGGGTTCTGTGTGCCATAGGTTCGCACATGCCACAGGTTCGCCATCATGGATCTAAGATGAAGCACAAAATGCCTATTATAAACCAGTTATTGGGTAAAATGAGCTAAAATATGTCACAGCACCACATTTATTGTTGTCTGAGGTTGATGAAGGACATAAATGAGAAAAGATGTATCCTTTTTCCACGTACATAACAACATCACAATCAAGTCTATAACATGTAGAGCTTGCTCCAGATGTGTCTGACTGAGTTTATGTACTGTGGTACTTGTGCTAAATAGTGGCGGGGGGGGGGGGATTGTACCTTCTAAATGTTTATACCTAGATTACAAAATATATTCAGCTATTTTGAGTTGTCGACACAGGTTTGGCCAGTCTATCATGATGTTTGAATCAGGAATGAATTGCAATGAATTGACACAGTTCTTTTTGTCTTAGAAATAGACATTCCAATGGAAGGAGCAAAATATTGATATATTTCCTGTCCTCCAGTTAAAGCCCTCCCTTTCTCTCTTTATCAGAACTAATGTTCACCACATTTTTTTTTCTTGCAAAGGTGTCTATTATGTTTGCACTGGGGTAGGAATCAAAAATTATTTTGTGAAAAATGTTTTTTGAGACTTGGATATATTTTTGAAAATGTGAATACTATATAGTATGTCTGTAAGAAAACATGATAAAAATGTATGTGGCATTTTGACTTTCTTTCTTATCCAGGAAAAGGAATCTGACACATACCACATCCAAGCAGCATCCAACAGTCAGAGGCCGAATGCCATCTGCTGAGTCATAGATATTGTTTCTGCACTGCTTCACTTGATTTTTATTTATTTATTTACTAATTCATAGAGGTTTTCCCTCTAAGTACAAACAAACACATTCAACCACAGCCTGAAGACACTTCGCTTTTGGGACATCGGGCTAATTAGAACAAACAAACAAAACAGTAAATTGATTTAACAACCTCCCTTCATCTTTTTGGTATAAAATAAGACAGGAGATGGATGGATAGAGAGTTCTTCCAATTGCATGAGTTATTTTTTAAACATATACTGGCTAATGCAGCAACTATTAGAAAGGGATGGGTTTTTTCCACAATGGTAGAATTTTTCCAGTGATGATCAGTGATGTACATATGGAGAGTTGTAAAACTACTGGGGACAATTTTTGTTTTAACTGAAAAGTCTCAATTCCACTGCAAGTACATTTTTAAGGGATTGTTTTCTCAGTATTTCTGAGCAAAGTGTCAAGCTATTTGTCCTAATTAACTGCAGTCTGATTGTCTAGTTAAGATAATGGCTATTAGTGAATAAGTAAACAATCTGAACTGAGGCACTTTGACTGAACCATTGCTAGAATCAGATCTTCACATTGATTTGCTGTTATCGAAGTGTCGACATATAAAACTGATGTTGAACTGGCATTTCTGAACCAGTTTGGTGAGTCCAGTTTGTGTTCATGTAAACACATTCTTTTTACCAAATTAAACTGGAGATCCAAATCAGCTTAGCATATTGAAATGACCCAGCTCAGTTAAATAAATACATAAAACTGATTTAAATAGATTGGCTGAGCCATGCTGGATAGGGGTCAAAATTATTTTGCCTTTTACATTCCTAATTTAACTCTTAATTTACCCCAGCCTAGAGAACTCCCACCATAAGATGGTTTTAAACTGCAGTATAAAAATCTAATAACTAAACAAAACAAAGGTACCTTCAGGTTTTGTCATGATGAATCTCACCATATCAACAATAAAATATATATGTAAAACATAGTTTATTCTTTAGATAACAACAATATTTAGCTGTTTAATTTGCTTCCTATATTTCCTTATCTGGGGAAAAAAACAAGGAAAGAATTCCATTATGTATGTATGTAGATCTATATCTGTGTGTGTGTGTGTGTGTGTGTGTGTGTGTGTATGAAACACAAAATAACAAATTGTAAAAAAGATTGACCTTTTGATTTTGAAGTCCTTTATTTATTTATCAGCACAAATACAACACACACACACACATATATACACATATACACATACATACACACACACACACACACACACACACACACACACACACACACACACACACACACACATATATATATATATATATATATATATATATATATATATATATATATATATATATATATATAAAACACAAAATAACAAATTGTAAAAAAGATTGACCTTTTGATTTTGAAGTCCGATTAGCTGGTATCTCACAATTTTCATTCAAATGCCAACCTGGATTTCTCTCAAGGGAGATTTGTGTGATATGTCCATCAATAGATATATTGATACAACCCATTGATGAAAATAATGGAAGGGAATAGAGAAAGAAATTCCCAAGGTCAGAAGCCCAGAGAAAATAAAATTTAAAAAAGATGTCATAATGGAATGAATAGTCATCCAGGTAATGTAGTCAGAAAGTTGAGTCATGGTAAATGAACTTATTTTGTTAGTTACTAATAAAATAACTGCAGTTGCCATGACTCAACCTTCAAATGCTATTAGGGAGCATGTGCATGAATTTGTAGTGTTCTTTGTAGACCACTACATAGTAGTGGTCTGACCCCTGTAGTTCGCTAAGATAGGACTCCAAAATCCTTCCCTGATATGTCCTACTGTTTAAGCCACCTAAAAACCAGGGCAGGGAGGGGGTCTCTTGGCCTCTTTACCAAGAACATTTCTCTCTGTACCTTTACTAGCAGGTGGGAAGTGGGTCTTCCCCTGCTTTTTGTTTCTGTAGGTAACAAAAATTTAACTTCAGAATGCTCCTGAAGTTAAATTTCCTATCAGACTAAGTCTAAGAGCAGACATTTTAGCAGAAGAGGCAAGCAGTTTGTCATGTGAATTTAAGAAATTACTTGGGAGCTGAAGACAACGCAAGAAAAAATAAAGAATATTTCAGGCTCCTTATGAGCTTTAATTTAGTTATCTTCCAGGCACAACAGGGGTGGGTTTCAAAACTTTTCACTACATATTCTGTGGGTGTGGCCTATACTGTGGGTGTGGCTTGGTGGTCAGGTGACTGGGTGTGCATGGACAACTTGATGTCACTCACCAGGAGATGTGATGGATTGGATAAAATGTGGTGAAGCTCACTTCACAATACTCTTGCTTAGCAACCAAAATTTTGGCCTCAATTGTAGTCATGAGTCAAGGACTATCTCTGTCTTCCTCTTAGTCTTGTCCTACTAAACTCCTCTTCCTTTCTGGTAATTTTCCTCTCTGTTAGAGGCACCAAAATAATATAGACAATGTAAGGTTTCCTGCTGCAGCAGGGGATTGGACTAGATGACCTCTGAGTAGCCTTCTAGCCCTAAATTGCTCTGCTGTTTTTCTGTCTTTCCTTCCTTCCTTCCTTCCTTCCTTCCTTCCTTCCTTCCTTCATTCATTCATTCATTCATTCATTCATTCATTCATTCTTCCTTCCCTCTGTGGGAAGAACAAATAACTGCTGAATGTCATTGTGCAAACCTCATTTCAAGCAGCTATTCAATTTAAAGGAGGACTCCAAAGTTTGCAACTTTAATACTTGTGGACTTCAACTCCCAGAATTCCACAGCCAGGCATGCTCAGTTCTGATTTAAAGTGACAGCATTTGTTTTTCTCCTTTTCTGAATCTCCTGGCTGAAAAGTAAGTTTCCTTCCTTCCTTCTTTCTTTTTCTTTCTCTTTCTTTCTCCCTTCCCTTCCTTCCTCCCTCCCCCCCCTCTCCCCTCTCTCGCTTACCTTTTAGGGCTTTTTTCCCTTGCCTGAACTGACAGGGGAAAAAAATTGTTTTAAAAAAAGCTTATAACAAAGCTTCTGACAGGAGAACAGGTTCGGGAGTGTGGCCAAGCCACCATTACTACCGGTCCTATCCAGTATACCAGATTTTCAATACCTCTTCTAGTGTACTGTTCCGGAGAAACCCATCTCTATGGCACAACTATACATTCCAGACAAAAGCACACTACAGGTAGAACAAAATAGAATAAAGACTATAGCTCAGATTACGCCACATTATAAATGAAAAATAGTCCTAATGAAGCACTTAGCTTAAAGTTTCTGTAGAGAAGGGATGTTTAATTTTGGCAACCTTAAGACATGTGGACTTCAACTCCCAGAATTCTCCCATCAGCGATGCTGTCTGGGGAATTCTGGGTGTGGAAGTCCACAGATCTTAAGTTGCCAAGGTTGATCATCAATTCTTCTGATTGGCCAATCTATAGCCCAGGAATGGGGTAGCTGTTCTTTATCTGGCAAAAACTAGTGACAGACTTTCCCTCTTTCTATGAATACAGATATTGAACAAATGCAAAATGGAACTGGCCTCTTCCGCTTTCAAAAACTCACTTTTCAACATTGCCCTGAGTCTTCTAGCTTAGAGTTAGAATCTTGTGGGTTTTGCTGAGCTCTGTCCACAATCAGATTGATTGATCGATAGATTAACCCTTTCCTACTGAAAACATGAAGTATTTGATCTCCCTCTCTCTACAAATGCTCTCCTCAGGGGTAGGCCTGTCAGGGACAAAGAGCCAATGAGGATTGTTTCACAATAGTTCCTCTCTTCTTGAAGGGCTCTGCTTATGAAGCCTGGGAAATTTACTGAAGACAGACATTTTGCAGATAGTCTACAACTTATTTTTGCAAAAGTCCTAAGAAAAAGCCATGACAAGTTCTTGTGCCTAAGTCCATCTCAAGGGGGAGAGGGGCATGGTATGCACTGTGATGTTTCAGTAAAAGAAGTTTGGCACCCTGATTGCACAGCATTCCCTCGGCTGAATGTGTATAGTGAGAGCAAAATAATTCATGCTTGGCAGCTATTTTCCATTTAATGTGGAACCTTTTTCTTTCCTTTTTACCCTTCTCTGCAGACACACGTCTGGTTATTATTCGGATACAAAGTCTACCTTTGAGTACATCAGTGGCAGCAAAATTATTTAGAAGGGGAAATTATGCCAGGAGTATTCTTTCTGTAAAATTAGCTGCCCACCCTACCCCTATCCCAGATTATGAAAAATAAATACACCAAGCTGGATTGTCCTGTTTATTTAAGACACAGTTACAGCTAGACGAATCAGGCTGCAGTCTCTGACCATGCCATTTCATAGTGAACACAATAAGCTCTGTGGTTGAAGGCCAGGGTACAACATCAAGCTATTCAAGTCACGTCAAAAAAATATATAGCAAAATTGGATTACTGGAATGCAAATAGCACCCAGTAGCCCAGGAGAGGGGAAAAAAACCCCAATCTACGTCAGATATAATATTTATTGGGAACCCAACACCGGTGTGGTCTCTTTGGCTTGTTTACTGTTGAAATGTAGTTTGCTCAAATTTGTAACCTACAAACTATAAACTTCTGCCATAACTCTGGAAGGGCAAGTTGTGTCTAGATGGAACATAAAAAAAAAATGAAAGGCTTACAAACCAACCAGCAAGATATTTTATAAATTAAAGTCTTGGCTGGTTATATTTCAATTTCACCATAATATATAAACTATACATATAGTAATAGAACTAAATTGAATCATGATGGTTCAACCCTGCACACAGATTTATTTAAGAATTTGAATATTGCTGATTAAATTTTCTAACTTTTGTTTCAATATCTTCTCTAGTGATTAGGTACATGATTAAAAACCTAGGGTTTTGTTCAACTTAATTTAAGGACTGTTAAATTCTGTTGAATATATGAGGATTATATCAGTGTTGAATTTTCTTCCTTCAAAATCATGCTTAATTTTGACTGAATTATTCCAACACAAGTTTTATATATTTGTTTGTTTGATTGATTGATTGATTTTGAAGCATGAAATAATCCTGATTTATTTTAATTTATATTAAAGGAATCCCAATTTTTAAAATAACTAAATCAAGTGAGATAAAGTCATTTATCTCAGCAGAGGAAATATGCATAACAATTTTCATCTGAGTTTAGAAGAGAGCAGAATTTTCTCTAAAAATTCACTTTTAATATTAACAACAATATAACCTGGATACCAACTGACTCCCCACAAATGCTTAAATAGTGTTCCAACATTTCCTTTTCTAAATAAAAAAATCAAATAGTTTTTTCCTAAATATTTTTCTGAATATAATACTGAGCAGTAATATATTTACAGTATTAAGATTTCCTAGGAGACACATTAACTTACTTTGGATTACATGGTCTCATTATGAGTTCCACAATGCAAAACGTTGCTTATTAAAAGAACACTTCTATATAAATATAAAAATAAAAATAGAGAAGAGCCTAGCAGGCCAATTATGGGTCATTTTTAGTAATGTAAGATATAAAGACTATTTTCCTTCCAGGAAATTATCCTTGAAAGAATGGTAAAGATCAGCTTCAATTTGTATCCATTATAGTTTTCCTCATTTTTCACCTATTTAACAGGGAAAAATGCATTTCCAAATTCTTTCAAAAGTGGAGTGTGGCGTTCTTGCACTTATTTATTTACAAATTAGTCAAGGAGGGTGTTTCTCCTGTCAATTATGCAATCATCTTCATCAACAACAACTATTGCAAAGTCTATAAAAAGAAAGAAAGAAAAGAAAATCATTCTTTCTGGCTTTAGTCACAGAAGAACAGACAAAGGACATGTTGTCCTGCTTGCTTGCTGGACTGTGTCCATAGTCCAGCTTACTGGTCTACTTCAGTTCAGAAACTTGTAGTCATTGGTCAGTGTCTGATCAACTTCCTGTTATGATGCCACTGCTCCAATATTTATTTACCTATGGAGTGGCAAACAACAATAAAAAGCAGAATATGAAAAATGGTGAATCAAGGAATGAAAAGTGGTTCAGCTGCATGGAATAGCCCACAACCAACTCTGCACACTCAGGTACCCGAAGGTGCCTTCCTCTCACCCTAGCCCATAGCTTGGGGGTGGGGGTAGGGGAGATCTTCACAACACAGTGGAGAACACAGTTAGAAAGGCCTCGACCCTGCTGGCCTTTTTTTTAAAAGTAATCTTTATTGGTTATACAATTTTTTTAAAGAGTAAAACATACAAATACAAATACAATTTTAAACATACAACACACACACACACACACCCGCGATGACAGTCATTCACAGCCCAACTTTTCTTTCCTTCCTCATTGTTTAGTCTCTAAGCCGCATCTTCTCATTACAAAATTCAGGGATCTATTACAATACCCATGTTCGCTTTTAGTTCCCATTGTTAACAACTGCTATTTAACTTTCCCCGTTTTAAGTCCCTGCTGTTCTCCTTGTCGCCCACATATACCATAGGTTCCAGCTAAGATAATGTTCCATTATCTTCAGGCTTCAGGCCTGGCTACAGCACAGAAACCGCTTTGGTCGCATTGACCGATGATCTCTGGAGAGCCAGGGATGGAGGCCATGCATCCATCCTGGTTCTCCTTGACCTCTCGGCGGCTTTCGATACCATCGACCATGGTATCCTTCTGCGACGACTGCGGGAGGTGGGGGTGGGAGGCACTGTTTTGCAGTGGTTCTCCTCCTACCTCTCGGACAGGTCGCAGTCGGTGTTGGTTGGGGGGCAGAGATCGACCCCTAGGCCCCTAACATATGGGGTGCCGCAGGGTTCGGTCTTATCCCCCCTACTATTTAACATCTACATGAAACCGCTGGGCGAGATCATTCGGAGGCACGGGATAAGATACCACCAATACGCGGACGATACTCAGCTGTATCTGTCCGCCCCGTGCCAACTCAATGAAGCGGTGGACGTGATGAACCGGGGTCTCGAAGCCGTTAGGGACTGGATGAGAGCTAACAAACTGGTACTCAACCCGGACAAGACCGAGTGGCTGTTGTGTTTCCCTCCCGCCATTTTGGCAAGTATTCCATCGCCCAGGCTGGGGGGTCAAACATTACACCCCTCAGACAGGGTCCGCAACTTGGGAGTCCTCCTGGACCCACAGCTGACTTTCGAACACCATTTGTCAGCTGTGACCAGGGGGGCATTTGCCCAGGTTTGCCTGGTGCACCAGTTGCGCCCCTACCTGAACCGGGAGGCTCTCACAACAGTCACTTGTGCCCTTGTGACCTCTAGGCTGGAGTACTGCAATGTGCTCTACATGGGGCTGCCCTTGAGGAGTATTCGGCGACTTCAGCTAGTCCAGAATGCGGCCGCGCGAGCGATTGTGGGTGCACCTCGCTTCACCCACGTAACACCTATCCTCCGCGAGCTGCACTGGCTACCTGTCGATCTCCGGATATGCTTCAAGGTGCTACTTGCCACCCATAAAGCCCTCCATGGTAGTGGATCTGGGTACTTGAGAGACCGCCTACTGCCAATCACCTCCATTCGACCAATTAGATCTCACCGATTAGGCCTCCTCCGAGTTCCATCCGCCGGTCAATGTCGACTGGCAACCACGCGGAGGAGAGCCTTCTCGGTGGCAGCTCCGACCCTATGGAACGATCTCCCTGTGGAGATTCGTACCCTCACCACCCTCCAGACCTTCCGCACAGCCCTTAAAAACTGGCTTTCCTGTCAGGCCTGGGGCTAAAGATTGCAACCCGCCCGAATGGTATGAATGTTGTGTTTTAATGATGTATTGTTCTATATGTTAAAAGTTTGTTCCCCCCCCCTTTTAAGTTGTAAGCCGCCCTGACTCCCCCCAGGGAAAAGGGCAGCATATAAATAAACTTAAATACAAATACAAATACAAATTTCTCCTTTGTCCCTCAGCCAACCCGTCATTCTGTCCATTTCTGCACATTCATAGATCTTTTTAATTATGGCATCTTCCGACGGTATGGTAGTAGATTTCCAAAATTGTGCATAAGTTATTCTTGCGGCCACAATTATATGTAGGCTCAAACGCCATATTGATTTACTCATGTTTTCTGGTTTTATGCTTAATAAAAAAAATCTCGGGTTTCCATTCCATGCTTGCCCCAGTAACCTCTTTAAGCCATTTTTGAAGCCTTCTCCAGTATTTCGTGGCCTCAGTACAAGATCACCAAATATGGTAGAATGTGCCATCCCTTCTTCCGCATTTCCAACACAGTGGAGATAACCCAGGAAACATTTTGGCTAACCTCGGTGGGGGGAAATGCCATATATAAACCATCTTGTATATGTTTTCTTTAAATGCTGTAGATATTGTAAGTTTAATAGTCTTACTCCATAGATCCCACCATTTGCCCATTTCAATCTCATAGCCAAAGTTTCTCTCCCATGTAATCTTCGATAACATTTTCTTATCTCCGCCAAACAAAATCTTATCTAGCCCCTGAGGTTTAGATAAGAGCCCAAACCATACCCTATTGCTTTTAAACCTGTTTCTAACCTGTAAATATTCCCACCATTCCAGATTCCTGCCCTGCTGCTCTAATTCCATCTTTGTTTTCATGTTGCCATCTTCTGTCATAATGTCTTTATATGTTACGTTTCTTGTCCAATTAAATACACTGGGATGCGTTAAGGCCTCTAACGGTGCCAACCAGCACGGAACCCTAAGATAGTATTTTTTCCTCATCTTTTCCCGGACCCCCTTCAAAATCTTCCGAATATAATGTCCCATGAAGTACCTATGGGGGGTATCTCTTTCTTGCCAGAGGGAGGCATGCCATCCCTGGGGGAGGTCATGTCCCTCTATAGCCAATAGGCACCTTCTACTCAACGTCACCCAATCCTTCACCCATGTCATAATTGCTGCATTATAATATGCTTCCCAGTTGGGTACTCCAACCCTGCTGGCCTTTTAAAAGGCTCTAAAAACATGGGTGTGTACCCCAGCCTGGGACTCTCGGTTTATGCTAAGTGTCCTGTTTCTTGACTTTATTGTTAACTGGTTAACAATAAAGCTGTGTCAGGCCTGGAAGCCATCTTTTACATTGGTCCTCAGGGCCTGCCACATTTTTTCCTGTGGGAATTTAGAATTTAGAATTTTAATAGATTTGTATGCCGCCCAATACCAAAGGCCTCCGGGCGGCTTACATAAAAGCAATTAAAAGATTAAAAGATTAAAAACACAAAACAATACAGTTTAAAACAGAAAAAAAAAACCACCACATGCACTCAGTTATAATGGGGCTGAAGTTCAGTCAAGCTCAACAGCCCCAGGCCTGCCAAAACAGCCAGGTCTTAACAGACTTACGGAAGGCCAGGAGAGTGAGAGTGGAAAATGGGAGGGGGGATTATAATGAGTATGGCAGATATATAGTCTAAATAACATTCCTTTCTCAGAGAGTCAAGGACATTTTGCCCTGCACCAGGAGTGGCGTGACTGGGAGGCATCTCCAGTTGGGATGGTGCCTGATTGGACCATGTAATGGACATGTGGATGCTGGGCAGGGACTTGAACTTTCATTTGAGTGGGGAAAACCAATCAGATTCGGGTTTTTCCAGATGTACCAATATGACATCTCTAATAAAATGGAGCTTTGAGGAAACTCAAGCCTTGAAGTCTTCTTTCATTGAGAGTGTTACTTGGAATCCTGACAAACTGCTGTATATATTTATTTTGAAAATTTGTATTGTTTAAATTGTTTTTAGAGTATTGTAATTGTGAACTGTCCAGAGTCATTGGTCAAGAAGGGTGGCTATTGAAATTAAATAAATAAAATATCGGTAGGCCTTGACTTACAATAGCTCATTTAGCGGCCGTTCAGTTACAACGGCAACTGAAAAAAAGTTACTTATGGCCGTTTTTCACAATTACAACCGTTGTAGCATCTCTATGGTCAAAGGACCAAAATTCACACACTTGGCAATTGACTCATGTTTATGACAAATACAATGTCCCAGAGTCATGTGATTGCTTTTTGAGAACTTCTGACGAGCAAAGTCAATGGAGAGGCCAGATTCAACAATCATGTTAATAACTTTAATAGCTGCCGTGATTCACTGAGTAACTGTGACAAGAAACATAGTAAAATAGGGCAAAACTCACTTGGCAAATGTCTCACTTATCAACAGAAAGTTTGAGCTCAATTGCGATTGTAAGTCAAGGACACCTATAATTAAATATTTCACTTCTTGGAGGTGTTGCTTCAACATGGTAAAAACGTCTTTTAGAGGGATATCCTCCCAATTTGACAAGCAGCTAGTTTACGTCTCAAATATTTCAACTGATCTGAGTCAACATTTGAAAATTTTTAAACAGGTTGGAGTCATGTCATCTCCTTTTCTCTCACAGGTATCTATTCCAAACCAATTTGGTTTTATTTGTTCTGTCAAATCAAGTGAAATAGATTACTATTAAAGAGTGGTTCTTTTTCGTGGTGGTGGTTTAATTATGGAATAGTCTTTTTGAAATCTCTTTGATGGCCTTGCCTTACTAATACCTTTCTATTCACAGTTGGTCCAGTGATCTCCATGCCAAAGCTCTTGGTATCCCATAGATTGGCTACTTGTGCTTGTAAAATTGATTGGTTCAAAAGGCTTTCAGGGTGCTCCTTATTTCTGTGATTCTTCTGCTCCAAACTAAGCGATAAGGATCAGTGAGGTTTTACACCATTGTCATTCTATTCTGCCATTCATTGTTGGCTTCTGATGTTGTTCAGCTTGAATGCCCCTCAAAGATTAGGCACCACATGCTCCAGGCAGGCGGGAGAATGTGTGTGAAATGTTTCAATTACCTTTAAAATCTTGTTTAACATATTCCAGAAACACAGCATTAACCGAATACCTAAGTAGCATGGGAATCCTATTCTGATTTTCATTGAGAGCAGATTTAAACACATGTTCAGAATATATTTCATAGACTACATTTGTAAAATTTCATCAGATTTATACAAGTGGAAACCACACACCCAGAGCAGCAGGGCTTTGTGAAAGTAAAGCTTTTAACACCACTTGATCATAGCCCACCCTCCTCTGAATACCTAATACCAGTTAAACACATAAACACACTTATTGCATTTTCCAATGTGAAATTTATTGAAACCATGCACCCTGCCTGTATATCTGGGTACCTTAGAAAAGTATGCTGAAACCTCATATTGCATAATATTGTAAAAAATGTACCCCTAATTGAAAAGGGCTTGTCTAGATCGTAATTCTTTCCCATGTGCTCATCTGGATCCAGGAGTTAATTAAAAAGGCTTCTGATGTCTTTAAAAGCATCCATCCATGGACCTTTTCCTGTAATGTATTATTATAGAATAATACATGGACTCAGTAAAATATAAATGTTCTGCAAAACATTTGAAAGAAGTACTTTCTTTCAAAGTTCTTTCATGCTGATAATCCTTGAAGTACTAAGGCTATATCCTTGGGAAGATTCCTAAATTGCTTCATAGGCTTTCGGACTGTCTTCATGTGTGCATATACGATGTGTGTATATGCATTTGTCTACACTTGCATTTGGACTATCAACAAAATAGCAGGACAGACATACACATGGACACAGAGACATGGATACCATTGGTATTTGTTATTATCCATGATGACTTCAAAATGATTAACATGTGTGTGAATATATCATATCCCAAGCCTCATTCTTTCATGCCTGCATTGTGACATTGCATCAGTGACGTGCAGTGAGGTTTATGGCTGGTGAGGCACTGATGTCACACACACACACACACACACACACACACACACACACACACAGAGGCAGATGTCACACAAGGGCCATTCAAAGACTAAACATTTTTTTGTACTGATGGGGAATTAAAACTCCCCTTTTCCTCAATGGGGAATCATATTCAGACAAAGAAAATTATTAAAAATATCCTTTCCTTTTTGAAGCCTGGCTCTTTCTCTGCACCTATATTGGGAGGGGGGGAATAGGGGAAATGCAAGCGGGGAGGCCAGCCTGCCCCCTTCTAGTCTCCCACCCCCCCTTCCCAATGGGACAAGAAGGCGGAGAGCTGGTCTTGCAAATGGGGATCAGCGCACTCGCTGCCTCCCCCTCCCCCGGGAGGAGCTCTGCAGTGGGACAGACGAGCGGAGGGGGAGATAGCCCCTTCCTCCTCCATGCCCCCAAACCCTGTCTTCCCTGGCCTGCACCCCTGTGCCCAGCCTCCTTTGGGTTCGGGGTAATCCAAGTGGGGGGAGTGAGGGATCCCCGGGGCGGAGGTGCAATGGTCTTCCGCAGCTCTGGAGCGAACCTTCGCCTTCCCCGCAAGGATTGCAAGGCTAGAGGCCTTGGCAGCAGCCACCCCCACCCCCAGCTGGCTAACCCTCACCCATACCATCAGCAGCGAGACCCGCGCAGTTCCTCTCCTCCCTGGCGCCATCCGGTGGGCGTGCGAGTGCTGGGTGCGAGCGCTGAATGGCCAGCTGGCCCGGAAGGCATGCCGGCACTTTAGAGTGCCGGCAAGGCTCGACCGCCATTCAACGAAACATGTTTCGCTGAATGGCGGCTGAGCTCTAAAGTGCCGGCTTGCCTTCCGGGTCGGCCGGCGCAGAAGGCAAGCCAGCACTGTAAAGGCAAGCCAGCACTTTAGAGTGCTGGCAGGGCTCGGCCGCCATTCAGTGAAACATGTCCTGGTTTGTGGCTGGGCGGCACGCTTGCACTTTAAAGTGCATGCCGTCTGGCCACAAACCAGGACATGCTTCGCTCTATGGTGCGCCGAGGCGGCATGGCTTTAAAAAATAAAAAAAATAAAAAATAAAAATGAAAAATAAAAATAGATGTGCCAGCATGTGTGCCAGCAGTGGTGGCTAAAAAAAAAAACCACACACACGCACACACGCACATACACATAATAAAAACAAATTACAATTACTTACATTACAAATAAATTGAATTCCTCCCCCCTGCCCCCTCCCTCTGACCCACATACCTTCCAGCTGTGTCAAAAATGCAAGATTTGGTCTAGCCAGGCTAGTTGCTGCTAGAGTCACCACGTGGATGACTCTGCTTAAATGTTTTAAAATAGTCTCTAAACAAAGAGCCCTCTGGAAGAGGAGGCGGGAGAATCACGTGCCTCATTTGCATATGGAATTTTTTGCTTTTTAACCCTTGGTTAACTCTTAAAAGGAGGAAAATTCCTTATGCAAAGGAGGCCCATAGTTCTCTAGCCTCCTCCTACTAACTGCACTAAGCAGACTCAGAGTCACTGTGACTTAGAGTCTGGGAGCAACTACCTTGGCCTTTTTAATTATTTTAAAACTTGTTTCCTTTTCCTCAGGAGATTGGTGAGGCCCCGCCTCCCCTGCCTCTAGTGACTGCACGTCACTGCATTGCATGTAAGGTAGCAAAGTAGTTTGATTCATGATGTTACAATATGCTTGTAATCATTCATTCAGAGGTTATCCTAATTAGCCAAAACAGATATTTCCTCCCTCATTTCATAGTTACTAAAGACAAATTCTTTGCTTTGTTTCCTTCTATAACTTTGTCCTGCAGCTATTATGGTCTTTTTGACATTATATCATGGCTGCCATACCTCGCTTCAAGGATTCAGAGGCAACCTCATCCAGGCCCTACAGTACCTCAAATGAACTTCATGTTGGAGACTGTGAGAAGACAACTGTAAGAGTAATGGCTTTTTCCCCATATATCTCCTAACTGCACTGGGGCATGGTGAGACAGAGGTGATGTAACACACCAATGTTGGCAGGAAGCACAACTTACAGATGTGCAATAAGTAGTCCACCTTGTCTGAACATGTGAAGAGACTCTTTTCACTTTTAGTCATTTAAGTTATTGTGTTTAAAACATTTGTATAGCCTCCCATCTTTCAGCCAAGTCTAGGCAGCTCCCAATCAAATCAAATCTTTTCATGATGTTAATAGCATTATGTGTGGGGGGGGGGGATTTGCATAAACAAAACAAGAGGGGGGATCTTCTCAGTTTTGTATGGTTGTTGTGAGTTCTTCAATGTAGGCCAATAATGAATAGATTACACAAGGATCAGGCTAGATTGGGAAGTGGAAAAAAAATATTCCAGAAGATAATGCTAGGAATTGGGCTTGCTTGCTGGGAAAAGTTTTACTGAACATGCACAGAACATGTACTAATAGATAGGAGGATCGTCAAGATCAGGTTTCCTGCTAATAATAATTCAGCAGAAAGACTAATTTAGCTGCCTTCCTCCTGTGTTACTGTGCTACCTAAAAGACAAGTTATTTTTGTTTTTATGCAGAGCACTATTTAAGTAATAGAGAGAGTAAGGCTGCTCATTGATGAATTTATTCTTCTACCTCCTGGGGTTTTCGACATATTTCTGCTTACTGTGGCTCCCAACTGCCATTTCCATGGAAAAGACAGGCCTCTCATAAAGAAATGGGCCTCCTGGCCAAGCCCAATTCCCAACTGATGAAAAGCAGTTATCAACTTTATAGATAAAACAATGAACGTCCTTCTGGTCCCACTGTGAGCCCTTATAGGCAGTTGACTATAATCTAAGCAAAATGCTATTAACTTCTAAAATATAAAATGTAAACAAGTCTAGAGGCAGTCATAATTTTTTTTGCTACCAATTTAATATTGTAACAAAAGACCTTTTTACGCTCTCAAGGTCTGTCTTTTTGGCTGGAGTCAGTGGAAACCTTGGATTGGCTCTGCAGAGGAACCAGCCAAAAGGGGTCAAAAGAAGCCTCGCACCACTGCTGGGTTGCTCGTTTGCTCCTCTCTCTCTCTCTCTCTCTGCCTTGGGTGAAGAAGCAGCACCAAGTTGCATCATGCCACTAACCTTCCCTTCCGAAAAGCTATATAAAGCTTGTGTTGGTTGGGGTTGTTTTCTTTAATGACTTGAATCAAAGCGCTCAGTGAAAAAGTAATGGTAGGTTTCCTTTATTCTGATTGGAAATTCTGACATCATTGTCCAGTCTGGAACATAAAACCATCCATCAACTGCACGGCTCTCTGCTGTCTCCCTCCTTCTCTCCCCTGGGAATTTCCCAAGTTTCCTGATGGCTTGATGAGTGGGAATATTGGCCTCCAACCAGCTTGGTTCTTGCTGTCATTGTACTTTGCAATCACAGCAGGGCTGCAGCCTCTCTCTCCCAGGTATTGCAGTGTCAGCTCACATTATCCTCCATTTCGGAAAGGTCCTGGAAAAAATCCCAAATCAACAGGAGGATCATTGCTTATTGGGGCTGACAGAGGCTTAATTTTTGCTTAGCTGGTCATCTTTTCATGGGTTCCTTCTCAATTCTTAACTGATTTCAGAGCAGGATAATGTGGTCCAGTTCTGCCTGTAAATGGCAACCACATGGTCAGGGGAATGGGGAGATAGTCTAGGTGCCATATCTCCTGCTCTGCTTCTCCAGAGATCTTATCCTTTCCCAGTGGCTGAGGTGCAAATTCTGAAATTATTACAGCCAGGTAAGCTGTAATGCAGATAAATGGAGGGCTTCCCCTGGATGTTGTCATTACAAAGACTGAAAACCAATACATTTGATTTTTCAATATAACATTTGCCACTGACATATTTTGGAATGCAACTCAGTTTCAAACATTTGTGTAAAGAATCTTTACTTTTCAATAGCTTTGATACATATAAAAAAGCATGAATCATGTGACTCGCCCAACCTGAGAAAGCTCTGCCTATGCATACCCTGTCTTTTTCCTTGGGAATGAGGTGATTTCTTAACTTGGTATTCTATCAAATATTCTAGAATAGTTCATAAAACAGATAACAAAGTAATCTTATGTGAGTAAAAGGTGACATCGTCATTTAGATGCTGCGTAAAGATCTTTAAAATGCTTCTACTACAGGAGTGTCAAACTTGCGACCGGTGGACCAGATGCATCACATGCTGGCTCCGCCCCCACCCATTTAGCGAAGTGGGGGGAAGTCCCGATACATCACGTAATGCCACCGTAATGCCACAAGTTTGACACACCTATTCTAGGAGATATTTGAGTCTCAGCTGTCTTGGTTTTTATATATTAGCAATAGTAATAGCAATAGCAGTTAGATTTATATACCACTTCATAGGGCTTTCAGCCCTCTCTAAGTGGTTTACAGAGTCAGCATATTGCCCCCAACAACAATCCGGGTCCTCATTTTACCCATCTTGGAAGGATGGAAGGCTGAGTCAACCCTGAGCCGGTGAGATTTTAACAGCTGAACTACAGAACTGCAGTCAGCTGAAGTAGCCTACAGTGCTGCATTTAACCACTGCGCCACCTCGGCTTACACATTGGAACTATTTCTAAGCACTGGACAAATCATGCTGTCTTTTAATCCCTTTATTAGTTTTTCTTGCAAGATTATAAAAATAAATGGAGTACAAAAATACAGTAGAATGAAAAGACAGGAGGAGGAGGAGGAGAAGGGGAGGAGAGTTTTTAGAATAAATCATAAAAATAAGAATAAAAATAATAAGATGTATTTGTATTTTGTTGGTTTACGTACATTTGTTTAATTTAAAAGGTCTTACGCTGCATCCCAGGTCTAAAGAATTTAACCATTTCAATCCCAGAGCACATATTGTCTAAAGCAGTGATTTCCAACCTTTTTTTGGCCATGCCCCACCTAAGCACCTCTAAAATCTTGATTCCCCCTTATGACATATAATTCTTACTTTACTCAAAAAGTGAACTTTACTCACATGGAGGAAGCCTAAAAGGCCAATAACTTGGTTTAAACAAGGTTCAAATTGCCCCCATTAAAAATCAAATTGCCACCCTGTTGAGCATGGGGCCCACATTGGGAACCACTGGTCTAAAGTAATGATTTAAGAACCAAGGATGTTTTCCATGGTTCCTAGTCCATATGTCACGAAAGGAAAGAACAAAAAACAATTCCATAATGTGGAAACAGTTTTTCTCATTTTTGCGCAGTAGTTTTTCATTTGTCATGCTTAGTTCCCAAATTTTTGTGGGGCGATTATTAAGAATTATTATTCAACATTGTTAACTTGGGTACTTCTGTTGCTGTTTTCTTTTAATCCTGATAATTGCTTGACTTCTACTTCTGAATGGTATTTTTATGGTGAAGTGAATGACTTTAGGGAATGAAGCTAAATTGTGGGGCATGTTCTAAAAATAAGCAGAGTTTATGTGTTTTTTTCTATCAAGGCAACTGGTCTATCCAAATATGGGAAGGAGCATACTGCTTCCCTTTTGTCTTTCAGCCCCAATCCAGGAGCCTTCACAGGCAGTCGCTTTCATGACAAACTATTTTGAAAAAACACTATAGAAAAAAACATTTAATCTCTCCCTTGGTACTGCTGACAAATCAAGGAGAACCTGTGGCTTAGAGGTTAATACATCTATCTAATATGCAAGCGGGTTCGAATCCCAGAAGGGTATAGCTACCTGATGAGAGCTAAATAGCTTGAAATAGATCTACACTAGTCTCCCTCTATTTTTTTGTCAGTAAATATAAATTTAATACAGCACTGTTTAAGCTATATTCATTTGCATAATTGTTCATTGTTAATAATCACTTTGTCCCTGGCTGAAATATTTAAAAGGGGGACAAAAGCTTGATGGACTGATTGACCTTCTAATGATACAGTCATACTCTTTGCCTATTCTGGATCTTGTTATTCTGAAAGAATTTTGAGACAGAAGAATGCAGCCATTCAGGAACTTTGAACAATGTATTCAGGCCTCTACGCATATCAACTGATTGACCCAAATCGGAATGGGAAGAATGAAATACAGCAAGCCATCCTCTGCTCCTTAACATCTATTCTTCACAATATATACAGTGAAAAGCAATAGCATGTGGGACTGCAATTAATACTTCTATGGCTTTGCATGATATTTTAAATTTTATGCTTTTCAGTATTTTTGCTCAGTGTCATTGATAATCCTGACAAGCAATCACATAGAAATAGAAACAACCTGGAAATAACAAGAAACTTCCTAACAGTGAGGACAATTAATCAGTGGAACAGCTAGCCTTCAGAAGTTATGGGTGCTTCATCATTGGAGGTTTTTAAGAAGGAACTGGACAGCTACTTGTCTGAAATGGTATAGAGTCTCCTGCTTGAGCAGGGGGCTGGACTAGAAAACCTCCAAGGTCCCTTCCAGCTCTATTCTGACTGATATAAGTGTTGTTGCATGCGCAATCCCATAGACAGGTTTCATTGCTTTTTATCCCCAAAGTCCTGTTTTTACATTATTGGCAGTTCCACAGTATGACCTACTAAAACAGCTGGTTTCTGGAAGTCACTTTCTCCCATATGTATTTTTTAAGAGATCTGTAAAACAAATTAGGGAAAATGACTTCCTCCTAACCAAGAGACTACTTGAAGGGCCTCTTTTAATTTCTGGTTTCATGCTTTCAGTTTCTGATCTCTTTTATTGACCAATTAATGGGTTTCTGAATATATTTAAATCCATACGCCACCCTCCTGCTTTAAAACCTCACCCAGCACCCCTCTATTGCAGCTGCCAGGATGGGCTTCAAGCCAGTTGGTCTTTTCAAGATGGGCTACCCAGCATCAAGCCACATGGGTAATTCTTTGGGCTTGCCACCTACATAGGATCTGTAATATTTGTCTGGAGAGCTTACCTTCCCACATGACAGGCACTCAACTGTTTTGAGGTGATGTCTTTGGGCTGGATGCTACACCAAAGCTATTGTCAAGCCTGCTTCACTTATTAACCAAGAAAGAAACCACTCAACTCCATTTTGCAGAATTAAGAGTACTTTTACTGATTATAAGTAAATAGAAGCTAAGCAAAGCTGGATCTGAGCAAAAGCGCACGAAAGCATTAGATATCAATACATGACCCATTCCCCTCCCTTTGGTAACCCCAGTCCATAGTCCAATCCAATATCTCCACAGCTGTCAGGTGGGAGACATCTTTAAAAATCATCATCAGGTTGGTATGCTGGACAGTTGGCCTTGGCGGGAAACTCCCCTGCTTGCCACATGCACAGAAAATGGTGAGAACAACTCCCAATTAATAGTCCTCCTGTACAGATTATTTCCCTCACCCAAATACTATGCCCTCCCTCCCCATTTCAATGGCAGCCGAAAAGCAAGCAGCAAAACAGAGGCTGACAGCTATCTAGACATATGAAACAGGTGTCAGCTATTTTCCATTGGCTTTGACGGAACTTTTCAGACATTGAAAAGGAAGGTAGAGTGATTATGGGGATGCCATGGCACAACCACTTTTCTCATCTTCCCAAATAGGGTTTCAAACCAACAAATCAAAACCAGAGAGGAATGTAAAGCTCCTTGGGCAGAAGAGTCAATGAACCTTGCTTGAAGATGGAAAAGGTCTGTGGACCCTGAAATCCTGCCATGTTTAATTAAGCAGGTGGCCACATATAGTGTAATAACATCACTGCTCTTCTCGGGTTCCAGAAAAGAGCATCTTGAGCTACAATTGAAAATAGGGCGGTGACTGTAGTCACTATTAAACCCATTCTCAACCAGGATGACATTGCTACTGAGACGAAGCAAAGCCAGGGTTCCCCATATAATGGTTGAATGTCTTTTAATGGAATTTTAGGTCATTTCTCATTTAGCACCTTATTCATCTTCTAGAATCATCCAACTGCTATTGTATCAAAATAACAGCAATGAAGATAGAGTTTGTATTACTTTCTAGATGTCTAGAAAATGTTATAAAGCAAGGATGAAGATGTAATTGCATGGTTTTATGAATTTGTTGTTGGAAATAATATTTACAATTCCTCCCTCCCCATAAAAAGGTAAGTAAGTACTAAATCAAAACAATTAAAAAGCAAACGTTAGAATATTTTGGACATGTGATGCGACACCCGGAAAACTATGGCATCCTTCACTTAATCCTGCAAGGAAAGTTTGAAGGCCAACAAGATCCAGGCAGAAGAAGAACATCATGGCTTCAAAATCTAAAGGACTGATTTGGACAAAACTCAGCACTTTTTTGTGTGGCTGTTGATAAAAAATAGGATCACCAACATGATCGCCAACGTCTGATGATGGATATGGCACAAGAAGTACTAAATAGGAAAAGATTGTGGATGAGCTAAAAGGTAAGTTTAAATCAACTGATTTGGTTATTCAGGCTTTCAACCAAGTCAAAAAACTTGATGGGTCATTCTAGGGAAAGGCTTTCAAATGAAATGCAATGATTGCAATGACAAATCCAACTCTTATTCTGGAAATCCTCATGACAAAATGCAATACTGTGGTCAGGTGGGTTCTCCAACACTTTCAGTTGCCCAAGCGTTAGCTTTCATGACATACCACCACTCTGCATCAGGAAAAGCTAGATTTGAAACGGGAGCTTATACTGTGCACAGCTGTCTGTCTGTCTGTCTGTGAGAAATCCCATCCAAATTCACACATTGAGAACAAATTCTAGGCACGACGCCACCAGGAAACTGTCCAGTTCCATGTACCCCTCTGCCCAGCTCTGTCAGACTGGCTGCAGAATAATTTATATTATACAGCTTACCTGGCCAAGGAAAACATTATTTGTGCCCTGTGGCAAGGTAGCTCAGAAATGAAGGCCTTGTGTTGTAAACGGTGCCTTTTGGGGTCTGATCATACATCGTGGGCTGTCTCACCTGTAACACCCTCCCAGCAAGCAGCAGGAGCCACTTTCTGTTGGTGTGATGTTTCAGTCCATCGTGGAAGTTCTAAAAATAATCAGAGTGGAAGGCTTCTCTCCTTTCTCTAGGCAAGCAATAAATGTTATTCCTCGCTTTTATTTTCACCAATATGCCAAACCATTTTAAATGTTAAATAACGGTAAAAAAAAACCCTAGAAAATAAAAGATCCATTGTCAACATTTTGGGGTATGTGTATTAGAACTGTTATTAAAATGCAAATTTACATTTACACTCTTAGAGGTTTTTTTTAATTCAAGAGGAGTGGGTGGTGGGTTGGTTTTTGTGTTGTTGTTTTTTTGCATGCTCCATATTAAGTATTTTAAGAGAAGGTTTCAAGCATAACTTGATTTTTAAAAAAATGTTTTTGGCTATATCTCTGACTACTGAAAATAAATGTAGAACAAGAATAAATGGCTTAAACATACTGAGTGACCAAAAGTAAATTCAGCCAGATTGGTGCTATAAATCCAACTGGATTTCTCCAACCCAATCGTTCCATCCAGAGAGTGCAGCCAACTTATCCTAACTGTCTTTTTCCTTTTGCCAAACTCACTTTGGCTCCTACCTTTTCTTCAGTGAAGGAACTTTCAGCATGAACCTAATGGTTCAGTGGAGAACATATTCTCAACCATTCCAGTAATTACTGTTTCAAAAAGAAAGCACCATATTTCTCTAGGTCTAATGTAATTCTAAAATCAAGGGATTTAAGCTAATCAGTCTCGACATCAATTCTACCGTATTTGTGCAGACAATCAATGTTTCCAGAGGTACAGGTGAAGAATATCAACATAGAAATGATTATTCATCCATACTTGAATTCATCATAAAAGTATCTTCTATAAGGAATTGCTTTCTTTCTTTCTTTCTTTTCAAAATATCTTTTTATTATTTTTTTATTTATCTTTTTATTTATTTTCCATTTTCATAACATATAATCACATGTATACTATTACATAACCAATATCATGTTGTGTTAATAATTACATCAGTTCATCTTGCCATCAACTCCCGGAAAAAAGATAAGTAAATAAAATGAAAAACCAATTATTGGCTCTTCCGCTTTCCATACACCATATTTATGCCTTATCCAACACTTTCTTCTGCCTCTCTCCTCCACCTCCCTACCTACTTCCTTTCTTCCCTCCATCATCCTTTTCTACTCTACTTCCCCTTCCTTTCTCCTTCTCCACTCTCCCCTTTCCACTCCTCCTTATTCTCCTCATCTCCCCCCCTTACCCTCTCTCCTATCCCTCTCTTCCTATCTTTCTTCTCTCCTCTGTTTCCCCCTCTTCCTCTCATTTACTTGGTGTATTTCAGCTTCTGAGCAAACTCCATTCTGTGTTGATGGTATTTATACTTCCATTTCAATATTCATAACATATCTTTGTTTTAAAAAAATAAGAGAAGACAGTATACATGTACAATCATATTACTTTAAAATCTAACACCCCTCCTCAAGCCTAATATACTTCCCTACCTCCCACCTGACCCCCCGACCTCCCCAACCTTCCCTCCCCTGACTTCCCAGAACCAATACACGGTATAAGTCTCTAAAAAACAGTCTAAAATATATTTAAAAGAGAGTAAAAAAATTAACAAAGTCTTTAAATTGAACTTAGCTCCTCCTTGTTAGGCTAACTCTAAACAATTTATATCATTCCTGATCTTAATCATAAGCTATCTGGAATTTCTTAGTCCCATATATATTTTGAGTATAATCAATCCATTTTTTCCAGTCTCGTTTATATCTCTCGTTTGAATAGTCCTTAAGATATGCAGATATTTTAGCCATCTCGGCTAGGTTTGTGACTTTCAATGTCCATTCTTGGATAGTAGGCAAATCTTCCTTCTTCCAGTATTGCGCCACCAACAATCTTGCTGCAGTTATTAAGTGCAAAATCAAATTAATCTCTACAGCTGTACAATCAGTAATTATACCTAACAAAAATAACTGGGGGGTAAACTTTATCCTTTTTTAAAGAACATTTTGCATAATGCACCATATTTTTATCCAAAATGCCTTAACCTTTTTGCAAGTCCACCATATATGAAAATATGTAGCGTCCACAGAGTCACATCTCCAGCATTTAGGTTGTAAATTCAGATACATAAAAGCCAACTTTTTAGGATCTAAATGCCATCTATAAAAACATCTTATTTTATAAGAGGAAATGCTTTCTGAAGTTTCAAATAACCGAGATAGCCATTGCCAAACAAAAAGAGTCATCACCTTTTCATCACCAACGGAAATAATGTCTGCGTTGAGGGTCCTTGCTGCTCTTGGTTGCAGATGTTTTATTACCCAAACGAGGTAACATCATCAGTGCTAGACTAGTTTGGGTAATGAAACATCTGCAAGAAAACAGCCAAACTCAGAAACCACCAAGAACCCTTCATTCCAACCCTGAGCTATAAATATGCTCCTTTATTGATGTTTGTGTCAGCTACTAACTTCAGAACTTCAGCAACCCTTGACCTATTTACCCATAAGGGACAGCAGAATTTAGATGCTTAAGAATCGACTCTTGGTCAATCACTCTGCCAGCTCTTTATTTTTGAGATTGTTAATCTCAGGACCTTTCCTCAGCCTTCATTTGCACCACACATGCATGGAACACTTGCATTTTGATGCTCTTCCTGCAGTTAGCTAGGCACTAAGCTTTTTCTATCCTTATCATGTGTTTGCTTGCATAAATCTCCTTTCTTTTTTTTAAAAAAATATAATTTTTATTAAACATTATTACCTTTAAAAAACAGAAAAAAACAATACAGCGACATAAATACAACAACATTACTGTTTATCCTCACATTAGAACCCCTTCTTAGAATAGTGAGAAGCGATACACAAATTAAAGGGTTACGAGTTAAAGCTCAGGAATTCAAGGTCCAGGCTTTCGCCGATGACCTTGTTTTTATCCTGGAGGACCCTATGGCGTCTGGGATACAACTTTTATGTAAAATAGAAGAGTACGGTAGGATAGCGGGGCTACGTATAAACAAAGAGAAGACAAAACTGTTAATTAAAAATATGACTCTGAATCAGAAAAGGGAAGTACAAAGCCTGTTAGGGATCAACATGGCCCACAAAATACAATATTTGGGAATTTGGCTGACGGAGAGATGTTCCTCTATCAAGGTAGATAACTATATGAAATTACTACAACAGGTATCCAAAGATATGACTAATTGGAGTAGCAAACAATTGTCTCTGATGGGCAGGATCGCGACAGTCAAGACATATGTATTACCAAAATTTTTGTTTTTGTTTCAAACGGCACCAACTAAATTGGACAAAAAATTTTTTAAATCCTTGGAGACAATAGTGACACAGTTTATATGGCAAGGCAAGAAAGCACGAATTAAAGCCCAAACTTTACAAAAACGCAGAGAACTGGGAGGCTTCGGAGTACCCAACTGGGAAGCATACTATAACGCAGCAATCATGACATGGGTGAAAGATTGGGTGATGTTGAATAGAAGGCGCCTATTGGCTATAGAGGGACATGACCTCCCCCAGGGATGGCATGCCTCCCTCTGGCAAGAAAGAGACACCCCCCATAGGTACTTCATGGGACATTATATTCGGAAGATTTTGATGGGGGTCTGGGAAAAAATGAGGAAAAAATATTATCTTAGGGTTCCGTGTTGGTTGGCACCATTAGAGGCCTTAACGCATCCGAGTTTATTTAATTGGACAAGAAACATAACATATAAAGATATTATGACAGAAGAGGGCAACATAAAAACAAAGATGGAATTAGAGCAACAGGGCAGGAATTTGGAATGGTGGGAATATTTACAGGTTAGAAACAGGTTTAAAAGTGATAAGGCACGTTTCGGGATCTACCCAAACCCTCAGGGGCTAGATAAGATCTTGTTTGGTGGAGACAAAAAAATGTTATCGAAGATCTACCAATTTTTGACCTGCCAAGATACTAATGAAGAGATGGACAAAAGCCTTCTAACAGTATGGGAGAGAAACCTAGGTTATGAAATTGAAATGGGCAAATGGTGGGATCTATGGAGTAAGACCATTAAACTTACAACATCCACTGCATTCAAAGAAAACATATACAAGATGGTTTATAGGTGGCACTTCCCCCCAACGAGGTTAGCTAAGATGTTTCCTGGGTTATCTCCATTGTGTTGGAAATGTGGAAGAAAGGATGGCACATTCTACCATATTTGGTGGTCCTGTACTGAGGCCACGAAATATTGGAAAAGGATTAAAAAATGGTTAAAAGAGGCTACCGGGGCAAACATTGAATGGAGACCTGAGAACCTGTTACTAAGCATCAGACCAGATAACATAAGCAGTTCAATATGGCATTTGAGCCTGCATATAATTGTGGCCGCAAGAATAACCTATGCACAATTTTGGAAATCCACCACTATACCGCCGGAAGATGCATTAATTAAAAAGATCTACGAATGTGCAGAAATGGACAGAATGACGGGTTGGCTGAGGGACAAAGGAGAAACAGAACATTATCTTAGCTGGAACCTATGGTATATGTGGGCGACTAGGAGAACAGCAGGGACTTAAAATGGGGAAAGTTAACATAGGTACTGTAATAGATCCCTGAATCTTGCAATGAGAAGATGTGGCTTAGAGATCTAATAATGAGGAAAGAAAGAAAAACTGGGCTGTGAATGACTGTCACCGTGGGGGGGAGGGGGGGTTGTATGTCTAAAACGGCATTTGTATCTGTATGTTTTATGTATGATTTGTCTTGCTTATGTCGTTGTATTTATGTCGCTGTATTGTTTTTTTCTGTTTTTTAAAGGCATAAATCTCCTTTCTATGACAGTGCTAAAACCTGCTCCACTCATCATTGCTTAAGTTAAATCCCTGCCCTCAGGAACGCTCATTTGCATGCCCAGAGCTTTCCTTCCAAGAATCTGGAAACTATTAGGATTAAAGCACAAGGATGTCACCATGTGAAATTGCTTTTGCTGTGAGGCTGATTGCTGAAAAGTGTTCATTTCTTTCTTTCAAGTGACTTGATCTTGAGTCCCTTCTGCACTCCCAATTTTCCTCAAGGAAACACTATTCCACTGCTGATAGCAGGATCTTCAAAACCATGAGCAACATCAAGTTTGTTGGTTGTAGGAGAGTGCTAGAGACTTACTGTGCCTTTGGAATATTAGTTTCATTTCCAAATATAAAACAGGATATTATGGAAACAATATATTAATAAAAAAAAGAACATAGCAGACAAAATTGCTTTTTTTTTTCATTAAGTGTGAAGCAAATCTACCAAGCCTCTATCAGGTTTGAAGGGAAGAGCAACCATTTTAATCTTGCTTCTGTTTCTTACTGAACTGTAAAAGTGAGCAGCACTGTTAATAGAATAGAATTCTTTATTGGCTAAATGTGATTGGACAGACAAGGATTTTTTCTTTGGTGCATATATTCTCAGTCAGAGGTGGGTTCCTACTGGTTCGGCTAAACCAGTAGTAACTTGGCGGCCTGGGTCCCTGGAACTGGCAGAGACCCAGGCCTGACATGCCCCCAAACTGGTTCTCTCAGTGGTGCCATAGGCAGCGCCATCTTGTTTTTACCTTCTGTGCATGCACAGAGCAATTTTCATTGCACTGCACATGTGCGTGTGGTGTGCATTAGTAAACACAGCACGTCCCTGAGCGAACCAACAGTAGCGGCAGCCAGAACTCACCCCTGCTCTCAGTGTACATAAAGAAAAATAAAAAATAATACATTCAACAAGAATCATACGTTACAACACTTAGTGATAGTCATAGGTTACTAATAAGCCAACAAATCATACTAGGAAACAAACAGAACAATAGAAATTGTAAAAATACAAGCAACATGGTTATAGTCATAAGTAGGAGGAAATAGGTAATAGGAAGGATGATGATGATGATGATGATGATAATAATAATAATAATAATAATAATAATAATAATAATTCATATATATTGCAATACCAGGTGATAGCAGGGTCGCCGAGAAGGAACATGAAAAAATCGCAAAATACCAGGACTTAAAAATCGAAATTCAACAACTATGGCACAAACCAGCAGTGGTAATTCCAGTGGTAATTGGCACACTGGGTGCTATTCCAAAAGCACTGGAATTACATTTAAAACAGTTAAAAATTGACAAAGTCACCATCAGTCAAATGCAAAAAGCCGCACTGCTTGGATCTGCACGCATATTACGAAAATACATTACGACGTCCTAGGCCCCTGGGTGGAGCCCGACTAGTAACCAATGCCAAATCCGGCGAAACAACTGGCCGCTGTGATACAATTGTATGATAATAATAATGATAATAATACAGCCTTGGTTAATAGTTTGACAGTGTTGTGGGAATTAGTTGTTTAGCAGAGTGATGGCATTCGGGAGAAAATTGTCCTTGTGTCTAGTTGTTCTTGTGTGCCTTATAGCATGGTTTTGAGGGTAGAAGCTGAAACAATTTATGTTCAGGATGTGAGGGGTCTGTAGATATTTCACAGCCCTATTTTTGATGGCTGTATACAGGTCCAAAGGTCAGCTAAGCTTCGAGAAAATCATGTTTCTAGATTTTATATTCTACTCGTTCGATAGAAATACCCAATCTTTGGGAGAATTTCCCCTATTGCTAGCTCTCATTACTCTAGTTATTTTCTTAAGGAAAATTTCAGTTGAAAATACCCAACTTATAAGCAAAATAAATCAACACACTCATTTGACTTCTCTGAAGAATGTAATATAAAAATGCAATGTAACAGTCTGCTTTATGTTGAGAAACGTAAAAAAAAACATGCATTTATACAAATATTCAATACATTTCATATCATGAGGACTTTCATGTTAAAATGTTGCAAAGCAAATTTCCAAACTCTTCACTTGAATTGCCTAACGTAGAGAGTCAGAATATATTTAAATTTTGATCCTGATGATTTTCTCAATCCCTGTGTCCTATACAAAATTAAAGAACAATCTGGAGACTCCTTTCTAAGGAATAATACATGGAGCTTGGAGAAAAAATATCAGTCGGATTTCAATCACATTCATATTTATATTTGTATTATATTCAAATTAAATAATAGCTAACATCTTTATTCTCCAATCTCCCTCTCTCCCTCCCTCCCTCCCTCCCTCCCTCCCTCCCTCTCTCTCTCTCTCTCTCTCTCTCTCTCTCTCTCTCTCTCTCTTACACTCTCTGATTTTAGAAGTTATAATTTGGTTACAACTTTTGGAGGTGTCTGGGAGTCACACCCAAAGGTTTCAAGAGCCCTAGACAACCCTCTGGATTCATATAAATTTTTTTGAGTAAATTCTTTCCTTTCCTGCTGTGGTTCAGAAGAAAATTCCTTCTGTCAATACTCTATTTTGCTTGAGAGAAACTCCCACCCAGTAATTGGCAGTCTTCCCAATTGATGCTACTTAAATGTTTTAGAAACAAAACAAGCCAAACCCAAACTAACCCCCTTCCCTTCAATACCCTCCCCCCGCATATGAAATATGAATAGATTTCCCTTTACATCCAGTTGTCCATTTTCTTCCTTGTAATCTCCCAATCATTAGCATCTTTGATTTGATAACCCCAATTCATTGATTGAGTCTAACACCAGAAACCCATGTTAAGCTATCTGATGAGAGAAATGAAAAGGGTAGGTGAAGAGATTCCCAATGTAATGTGAGAACAGAAAATGTTGTTTTTGTTCAGAAAAAGTTGAAGTGAATTTGTTAAACATACCTAACAAAGTTAAATTGCTTTCAATATGAATGACTTGGTAATATGTGTTAATTCTGCATTGTGTTTTGTGAATCTGGTACTGGAATTTTAGACTTTTGAAAGCATTAGACCAGCTTTCTCCAACAGAGCCTAAAGGCTCCATGCTATTTAAGGCTACTTTCAAGTCCAAACTATATATTCAAACTTTGCTATGTATAATAGCAAAGAAAAACGTGACTATTCTTGTATCATTGTAAGATAATACTCAACTCTTATTTTCCTGGTTTACAGTCCTTACTGTAAAAATTCATATTTACAGATGTTGAGATATAGGATTCATTTTTGGCAGTTTTCCTCATATAAAAATATTCTGCACTTGTATGAAAACAAAGAGCTTTCAATCCCAAATATGTAGGAGCTAGAGTGAGCTCTTAAAAATGAGAGTGGCTGATGGCAGACATCACCAAAGTTATTTTGTAAAATGGTTCTCTTCCTCTTCAGTTGACTCAAGAATTGTAGTAAACTCAGGAAGATGAGAACGATGAAACTCCAGCTTCCAAAACAGATATGATAGGTCTATTAAAAACCAAAGAGATTATTGGTTAAATTGGGTTTCTAGAATTTTGCCATAATCATTGGGCACACAACTCTTTCTAAAAAAATTCAGAGGAAGGGAAAGGTATGTAAAATGTTATACTCGCAGTGTGGTTTTAAAAACTAAAATCAGCCACAAGTTTTTGGTATAAGAAGAAACCCAGAACCGAAATTATTAGTAGCATCTAGTTTACACATACCACAGTTTCAACAACCATCAGGCAATGGGCATGTAAGTGAGCAAATAGTGTACCTCACACCCTGGGGTTTTGTTACCAAGCACATTTAGTGTTTGCCAATTGACAAACATTGCAACTCCATTAACCTTAGTTAATAGCTTGTATTTATTTGCCTGTTTATTATTATTATTTTTAAAGAACAACTATTGGCAACAGCAATCTGTCAAAACCTCTACCTCAAAATGTTGTCGTTTATTATCATTTTTTCTCTTCTAGGTTTTTTTTTTATTCCAAGGGCTCAGAGTGGATCTGAGGTCAGTTTTTTTTTAATTTTCAGGAAGGTTGGAAAAAGAAACTATGAAGATAGCAATAGCAATAGCATTTAGACTTATATACTGTTTCACAGTGCTTTACAGCCCTCTCTAAGCGGTTTACAGAGTCAGTATATTGTCCCACAACAATCTGGATCCTCATTTTACCCACCTCCGTAGGATGGAAGGCTGAGTCAACCTTGAACTTGGTGATATTCGATCTGCTAAATTGCAGGCAGCCGGCAGGCAGCAGAAGTAGTTTGCAGTACTGCACTCTAAACACTGCACCACTGCACCTAAGATGGAGATTAATTGCAATCCGAAGTCTCCTTTCATAGATAGATATGAAAACCTCTGATTCCATTTTCCTACCACAATTGTCAGGAATATTAGAAGCTATGCTTTTTCTGTGCAGATAAAAAAATATTATTTCTGTCTTGCATGTGAAAAAATTAATTTGTCTTGTTTAAGGAGTGATCAGTTAATCTCCAATTAACTATCCATATAGGCTGATATGCTTAAAATTGCCAAAATTTGATATCTTTAGGGTTCACAAGAAGAGCACAGTTTAATATTGTTGCATCTATCCATCATATGATTGCAATTCAACAGTGGGGGAAAGTTGCAAGGTTAATATTTCAAAATGTTATTTGTCTGTTTGTTTCTTAAAATTTATTATAGCCACCCAAATCCACTGAATTATGTGTGGCATGCAACCCTAACCCCAATATTCCATAAAAACAGACCAAACCTGAAACCACAAAGACAGCTCAGACTAAAATGAAGTAAAAATGACGCAAATCAAACAAAACAATACTCCCCAAAACAACAACGTCACCACATTAACTTCTAGCCTAGAGGCTAAAAGCAAAGTGTTATGAACTTTCCAGAACCCTAGGGAAAAGGATTTTGTTCTTATCTCTGGGAATATATTGGGGGGAGGGTTAAGAAAACAAGTTTCTTTAAGAATTAAAAAAATACTTTCTATACCACAAAGTTTTTCAGGTGCCTTCAAGATGGGGATAATCATAAAAGGGAATTAAACACGAAGCTAACCAACAGCAAATATGAAAAAGAGAAAATATGAAATATACATATACCTCACAGGTTGGCATCATTCATGCTTGTTTTACTCATATTTAATTTGTAGGGTCTTTTCCCCAAGAAATGCATTTTCCATTCCATTCTTTAGAGGGGAAAGGACAGAGAATCTGTCTGTCTGCCTGCCTGCTTATCATCTGTGTCTATCATGTGCCCATACAAGGGGGAGAGGATAATTAGCCAAAGCTGTCTTCCAGGTTAATGTGTACTCAACCCAGAAGCCTTTTGGAGCTTCTAGTTCCTTGGAACTATCTACTCATTTCCATTATACATTTGAAAGAAGACTTGGTGATGTCCAAACTTGTAATTCTCCAAAGCACCTGAAGGCAGAACAAGAAGCAATGGATAGAAACATATCAAGGAGAGAACCAATCTAGAACTAAGGAGAAATTTTCTAACAGTGAGAACAATTAATCAATGGAATGACTTGTCATGGGTGCTCCAGACCTGGAGGTTTTTAAGAGAAGATTGGACAGTGATTTGTCTGAAATGATATAGGATTTCCTGCTTGAGCAGAGGAGTGGCCTAGAAGACCTCGAAGAGCCCTTCTAACTCTGTTATTCTGTGGTTCATTATTTCCCTTACTTGTGACTTCTAGACATAATACCGCCACATTTTGGTAGCAGTCCATTTAGAATTATCTCCTGAGTTGGGGAGGGAGGGAGGGAAATGATATTTCCCTGTGAATGTACCAAAGCAGTCCAAAAACAATTTTAGCCATTTCCTCCTACCTCAAATGAACTCCAGCATCATCAGGTTTACTCTGCAATGGGAGACCTCACCTGTCATGACTATTTTAGATCAGGGATGTCCAACTTGTAGTTCACGGGCCAGATGTGTCACACGCTGGCTATGTCCACCCCCATTTTAGCAAAGGGGGGGGAATCACAATACATCACATGATGACAATATGATGCCACAAGTATGACACCCCTGTTTTAGATGGAGATCCAAGGACCAAATCACTAACTTTCTACCTGAACAAATCTCAAGTACCCTCCCCGCTCCATCTCTGGTCTCTCCTTTTCTCCTGCCAGCAAGGTCACTTGAAAGAGTTAAACCAGTCTCTATGTCTATCAAGTGAGGACTAGAAGGGACACCTGGAAAAGGCTGGGCCTCTAAAGCTGACCATTGGACAATTAACTGTGCTACTACCGTGTTTCCCCAAAAATAAGACAGGGACTTATTTTCTTTTGGCCCCTGAAACAAGCACTTGGCCTTATTTTTAGGGAGGTCTTATTATTTGAGGTGTAGGAGATCGCGAGAGTGGTCCTCTCATGGCTGCAGCTGTGTTGTAATATTTTCGGCGAGGGCTTATTATAGCGCATGCACTCAAAAGCCCGATTGAGCTTATTATCCAGGGAGGTCTTATTTTCAGGAAAACGGGGTATGTAGCTATGTCCAGCATTGAGCTCTTATTTGGGGCTGTTCAAAAACAACTCCAGGTCCATTTTAAGGAATGATGTCTAACCGTGTTATTTGAGGTGTGGAGTCTAGCAAATATTTGCCTGGATTGTTGTGAAAAATAAATCATATTAAATGTTGTATATTTTAGAAGCTCCAATCGAGGGATGGGCTACATGCCACTTTCCAGATGTTGTTGGTGTTCCAGAACCAATAAATTCTAACCAGTTTGACCAACAACACAAGATGGTGTTGGAGTTACAGCCCCAAAGCCTCTGAAAGGTTGTCTCTTGCCACCTATTTCTTCTGTGCTCTTTTGCTTCTACAATGTGGCATCAGAACAGATGTAGAAATCTATAATCTCTTCACAGTTCTTCAGTTCTTATGTAGCATGCTTTTAATATACTATTCTAAAACCTTTTTTTAAAAAATCTAAAAATAATGGTGGTTCACATTTCCCTCTCATAGATCCAAGCGGAGAGGTTTCCCCTGTGCTCAGTTCATCACCAGCAGAGGGAAGGCAAACTTCAGAATTGGTGGTTTCCTCTGAACTTTTTTAAAAAAAAAAATAAATATGGGATGTTTCCATCTATCACTGTATATTGACTCTTATTATGCTTCCAATAATAAATCATTTGATGATGTCATATTGTTACATTTGAATCCAAGTATAAATAAATGACCCCTTCCATAATGGGACATAAAACAGTTCATTTTGATTCACTCTACAAACTGTTTATGGGTTCGCTTGCAGTTTTTAGGGATTTTATAAGAGAAGATTCACTGTTTCCTTCTGGCCATACTCCAGATAGGACATGCTAACTTTGCCTAATTTCCAAAAACATTCAGTAAGAATACTTCATAACACATGCATAGGTCGCTCACATATAAACACAAACAATTCCCTTATAAAAATTAAAGCCACTGTTTTATGAGTTTTCTAAAACAATAGGACAGTAACCTTCCTTGTTTAGGGTTGTTCTATTGTTCTGAAGGCCTCCTTTGTAAGTAGACTTTAATGTGTATATGGGTATGCTCGTTGTGTCAACTGCACCCATTATAACAAAATAATACTTTCACACATTGTAACAAAGATCTAACATTATTTGCCAAAGATTATTAACCTTGGACAAAGGCCGAGGTAGTTGATTCAAACCAGTTTGAACACTCCTAGATCCAAAACAGAACTTAATATTTATCAACAATGTATGTGAGTGATTCTGTGCATATATAAGCATTTCTTCATTTAACAAAAGTTTTACAAGCCATGTAAAATTAATAAAGAGCAGAAGCAGGAAAGGAAGAAAGAAAGAAAAGCGCAGAAAGAAAGAATAAAAAAGCTTCCAATTTCCTTTACAGCAAATAGAAGCCCAATTACAAAAAATATTTATTTCTCAATAGTTATAAGCAAAGATAATTTTTCTATAATCCTTTTTTATGATCATCAAAGCCATTAATCATAAGTGTGGATGTACAAACAGAGAAGAATGGGTATGCAAGTGAAGAGAGAAAAATAAAATTATATCCAGCTGTGTGACTTGGGCAAGTCATTATCTCTCAGCATAACCCACCTCAAGAGGTTGTTGTGGTGGGAAAAAATAGGAGGGAATATTATGTAAATTCACATATGTAAGTTTGAGTTGTTTATAAAAATAATAAAGGTGACATAAAAGTCTAAGTATAGTACTTCTAAAAATATACAGCAATAGCAGCCGTGGGATTCACTTACCTTCCCCACTGGTTTGCAAATGTGAGCATAAGTGCGCTTTGCTTGTGCCACATCTGCGCATGTGCATTGCTCATGCATTACGTAGGGGTGGGCGACCTCCCCGCAGCCACCACTACCTGTTCCCCCGAATTGAAGAGAACCGTCTGAATACCACCTCTGAAATAGTGACATGTTTAATTTTAAGAGCATCTAAAAGTTAAAATTTAGAGGAATGGGATTCATAACAAATGAAGAAAATAAATAACTTATCATACAAGTCCTGCTGCTGGATGATGAAAGACATAAATTTATTTTTTCAGGCTGATAAGAGAGTTTCATATTTTTAGGGCAATGAAGAGAAGTATACGTGTTTGCAAATCTCCATGGGGACAGAGTCCAGATTTTCTTTCTTACCAGTTTGTAGCTGAGAATTTTGCCATTGTACTTTTAAAAAAAAAATCTATTTAGAGTTTATACAAGGGTTTTATTTTGTTTTACTTTGGAAAATAAGGAAAATTGTACAATCCAAGTTACTGATAGACTGAAAAGGACTTCAGCACCAGCTACCAAAATAGATTTAGGGGCCAAGTGCAGATCATGGGGTATTTTGTTTGTGTATTTTCCCCTACTGCCACAGAGGCAAACAAAGAAACAGGAAAAAAAAAAGAAAAGAGAAAGATAAAAAAAACCCTAAAATATGCATCTGATTGGAATGAAGCATTGTTCAAATTGGGAGGAAAGTTACACTGTGTAATACTACATAAAAGAAAATTTCACTTTAAGGTGAGAAACTCTAGAACTGCTTATTCAGACTTCTGAAATAGTTGAATAGAAATACAACTATTGGGGCATGGACGATTCCTACATTTAAAAAAAAAACAGCATCAACCTACGGCCCAGAATTGTGTAGTCTATCACTTTCTATGTGTGCAGAATCAGCACAGATGCTCCATGTTGCTTGGGAAAAAGGAGGCCTGTTTTTCTAGTGGAAATTATTACAGAAAAAGATGCACCTTTTGAGTTTGGGCTTCCTCCATAGAGGATACAAGTATAGATTCAGTTCAGAAGCACAGACTGAATGGGTGTAAATGATCTACTGGATATGATTCTATATATCTGGGTCATATCTTATAAGATGCACACCAAAATATTTTAAAGGAAAATCCAAACACAAGAAAAAGTTCTAGTTGGGGGAAGATCATAAAGAACAATAATTAAATTCAACCCAGCAATTTCAGTCAAGAAGTCAGACTATTCAATAGATCCTTTATTATTTCAGATAAAGAAGGAGAAAACCAGTGTGAGCATGATATTTTCCTTCTCTTCCCATATAGTTTCCCTATTCAAGATGCTGTTTCTCACCTACATAATTCTACTTTACCTAGGCTTAGTTTCTTGAAGTCAATCATTGTCCTGCCCTACGTTGGAGACATTATATTATTTATTATTTTTATGCTGTTCATTTCACTTAGAGACTGAGTAACTTACAATTAATGTTATATATGAATAAACACAGTGCTGTTTGTTTAACAGCTCTAGTTCCTATATGTCAGCTCAGAGTTAAAACCCATCTTACTCAATTGAGTGTATTTCCAGGTAGACAATGATATGTTTATGTTTTAAGGTACAATGTATAGCAGTTCTGCTAGCAGTGGTATATGATACCCCAATTACTCCTTTAACAGACACCCAAAGACAAAAAGAAATCATTAAAAGTGCTCAGCAACCATGAGATAGGCATCATGATGGATCAACAGAATTTTTATTTTATAGTGTTATGTATTTCAAACTAAAAGTAAAAACTGTTGATTTATTATTAACATTGCTTTTTAATTTTTTCTTTGTCTTTGGGTGACTGTTAAAAGAGAAAAAACAATTAATAGCAATTTATCAAATAGTGTTTACTATAAAAATAAAAAAAAAAATATCCAAATACTCCAAGAAATTGTGTCTTTTAGTGTCCAAAATTTGACTAAGAAGAGTATGCTTATTTTAGATAAAAGTAAACTCTCAGGTAATAAAAAGGGGAATAAATTATATTCATCAGATGAACCCCCTAAATATCAGTCTAGGCCACCTAAAAGCTGTATTTCTTTAGACTTAGTTTAGGTAATATATCACTGGCCTGAAATCAGCCAGGTGGTTGTAACTATTAACTTTCCTCCCACCTACTTCTGCTCTTGCAGAATATATTTCATTCAATTAAGATTGGTTGCAAGAATAATTTTGCTGCTGCCTGGTGAAATAGGTATCTATGATATTAAACTATTGAATTTCTGTGGGCTTAGGGATACAAGGTTTAGATATGCTATGGGGACAAATCCATCTTGAGTAAAAAGAAAATAATTTCTTTTCCATTTACAGAACACCGTATAATAAATATTATGGACAGCCTTCCTTCAATTACCATTTGATTTTTTGGTCAAGAAGGGTCTCGTTATATTAACAAAGATTCACTATAGGAAAACCTGAGATATTTTAGTTATCTTGAGGAGTCATGCCTTCTTAGAGCACAATTTCACCAATATATTTCTGAGAAAATAAAAACATATGCTACTGCCTGTTGTTTTACAAGGAGTATCTTGAATTGCCACTGGGTTTTTATTTTACTTTTTGCATCTAGCTAATAGAAAGCACAACCTTCCCAACATACCATACTAATATTGTTAGCCACAATTGCTGGCATGGAGGGAAGGGACTTCATTTAACTGAACATTAACTTGCTTAACATCTGTGATAATGGCTATCACAAACTCCAATTAAATAGCCTGGGGCTATTTTCAGCTATTAAAATTTACTGTGGTTGTTTCTGGAAAGATATTGCACTGCTTTGAGGTTTTAACTACGCTGCATTTATTTTTCGTGAATGAACAAATAGCTCACTTCTAAGACAGAATTGCTATCTGCAGCACATGTGCACTAATTTCTTCCATATCAGTATGACATACAGACAGTGCTGCAGAAGTGAATTGGATTGGGGGGGGAGCCAGATTATACACAGTTTAAAAAAACAGCTGGAAGCCAGCAGGTACGTAGATGGAGGTACCAAAGTCATCAGAAACTGTAGTTCCCTGGTTAAGCGATAGGAAGGAAGGAAGGAAGGAAGGAAGTTCATTTTTAATGTTACATTATGTTATTATAACATCTCAGCCAGTTTGGGCTAGTGGGCATCAACACCCCTCTCTCTCAGGGTGGGTGTTGTGGAGAAAAAAGGAGGGAAAAGCATTAAATATGTTTGCCACATTGGATTATTTGTAAAAATAATAAAGGTAGGGTATGAATCAATAATAAAACCTTCAAAAGTTAATCATATTATTCAAATTGTTGAAAACATCTGGATCAATCATACATTTGACCTGATTAACATGCAATATAAATATCACTTGGACTAAACCAAATGTGGTGTTTGTTCTGGCCTGTTCTGATTTGTCTCTCTCCCTCTCACTAAAGCATCAGCTTTGCCATAGGAGAAGTACTAGGGTCACATCTTAGTTAATCTTTCATCTACCACAATCTGAAGGGATCTTTCCATCAGCTGAAGGGATCTTTCCAGCATTGAAGTTTTCCCACTTTAATAAAACAGTTTTCGGGATCCATGATATAATTTAATTTCTATTTTTTCTGCCTTACATGAGACAAAATTATTCCGCAAGATATATCCAGGGTATAAGTTGTAAGCTCTTTCTTAGCTGTAATATAATCACTTGGTTAAAAATATGCCTCTGAAAAGCTGTTTTTGAACTAGACAGGATATACCTAGAGCCCAAAATTTTGCTTTCCAAGGGCCAAGTTCCTGTTGCTGTAAAATCATCCTAGCCAAATGGTACTTAAGCACACACAGCAGTTTGAGGCAATAATTAAGAGTTCCTTAATGATTTCTTTTTCTACAACAAAGATAGGAACTTGTCCCTAGCTATAAATATAAAGCTGGGGTATATCAAAGGGCAGCATTTAATATTCTGCTCTGCATCCAACCTGAATTCCAGCCAAACATTTCCATCGGCTACAGTGTAGTAGAGTCTTAGTAGGCTTTTGGACATTCTGTTCTGTGTAATGTAATCAAATCGACCTCAAATATTTAGGAACGCTATCTCAGAGTCTAATAGTGTCTGTGGTTACAGGTTGAATGTTATCCCCTTCCTTAGAGGTTACACCAGGGCTGTCAAACTCATGGTCTGGGGGCCGGATGTGTCACGTGCTGGCCACGCCCAGTTTAGTGAAGGGGGAAACAGTCCCAATGTGTCATGTGACACCACCATGATGATGTGAGTTTGACACCTATCTCACCACATACAGTAGCATGTCCGAAGTTAAGAACCTACAATTTGATAAATGCTTACTTCAATATTTTTAACGTGAGACTGCCGTAAGACAAATGCAACAAATCACATGTTATAATCATGAAGGGTTGCAACTTCCTGAGACTGGCTTATCGGTTGGTCTGGAGGAGTTCCATTACGGAAGTGGCTGCTACACTGATGGCAGATTTCACCTCCTATCTTCTTCTTCTCTTTTCTCCACCCATCATTTTGATTATCACATTGATGTATTATTCTCATTGCAGCTCCCCCCTCCCATTGTTTATTTTATTCTATTATTTGACTTCTGGTTTCTCACATTTTTTTTTTACCTTTTTATTATTGCAAGCCGCCTAGAGTAGCTCTACAGTGAGATAGGTGGCAAATAAATTTAATGAATAAATTTAATAAAAAATAAATTTAGCAAATAAATAAATATGCTCAGTTTCTTTATAGTCAGTCATTTGGCCTTCTTGAAGAAATTCAAGTTGCAAAAGCTACCATCATGTGCCCCATCTTTGCAAGGGAGTCTTCGTGGTTTTTTGGGGGGAGGGGGACAATTCATCTCTCTTTAACAATGCCTTGTTATTGGGTGAAATCGTTTGTTGCCCTAACGTAGACAAACGTGGAAAATGCCATGTAGAAAGAGAAGACAATCTGCAACATTTCTGAAGGCTAGGCACCAGGTCTAGAGTTTCAATGGATGAGAAACATACTTGAAAGCTTTCAAACATATTTCTACCATTCAAACCAGGATGGATTCCCCTTCTATTTCTATTTTCTCTCTCTCCGGGCCACCTGAAGCTTGGCATTACTAACCAGTCTAACCCTACCATCTTTAAACAGGCTGCGTTTGTTGCTGGAAAGTAGTCACTGCAAAAGGAAATGGAAACACCCTGTCTGGGATGCAAAGGGATTATTTTTTTGTTATAACCCTTCAATTACTCATTTGCAAACAAGCCAATCAGCTTCAAAGCTTGGATCGTTCTTTGTCGAGAACAATGATTTCTTACAGATGTTAGCCATTTGGGGCCAATATAAGAACCACCTCAAAACAAATAGGGTCCCTGTTAATATGTCAAAGGGACTCAAGATGTAAGAGCTGATTCAGTTTTAATGATATTATGCCATTAGTCCTGTTTCAAAAATTAGTTACTGCATTTTGTGCCACTTTGAGCAATTAATCCTTCCTAAAATAAACAAGCTGATTCAGATTCCATTATCCTGACAATTCACAATAAACCCTGAAATCAGGGACTGCTGTTCTCTTTAGTCATTTGATCTTATAAATAATTCTGAATTTATGTCACATGCTGGTCAATGTTACAATCACCTCATTGCTACTTAAACAATTGCCAAAAATATGGCAAGCAACAGGCAACCACTAAAGTCCTTAATTTAATTTACTTTCATGGATTTCCTTCTTATGTACAAAGCTGAGTGGTGAGAGGCAAGAGTTTTTTCATAAGGTTTTTTTGGCTATTAATTGGCCAAAATGCTTTTTAATGTCAGGGATATGGAGATGTTGGCCTGTCTTCTTTTGATCTATCTTAAATTCCCAATTTATGTTTTCAAGCAAAAGGAAGAAAGTGAATGAATGCAATTATTTACTTGCATAAAATTATGTGAGCTATATTTCAACCAAAACAAAATGCATCTGAGCAATTGACTGGGACTACAGCTGGTCAGATATTTCTAAAGCAAAGGACAAAATGGTTGCAATCTGTAAACTCCTCACCAAGCTATGGTGAATAGGTAATAGTCCTCTATTGTGATGAAATTAATACCTTTCTGTGGTAAGGTACCTGTGCACCTTATACACAGGTAGTCCTTGGCTTACAGCAGTTCATTTAGTGACCAAAGTTACAACAGTACTGAAAAAAGTGACATGACCATTTTTCACACTTACAACTGTTGTGCCCATTTGAATGTAAATCATTCGTCACATCAGGGGTGGGTTCCTATCAGTTCTAACCTTTTCTATAGAAGAGGTTCCACAAATCAACTGTGCCATTTAGAACTGGTTCCAGCTCCCTCCCCCTTCCCGTCTGCACCACGCTTGCCCTGCCCACCGCTCACTGATTGGCTGGCTCACCAATCGCCCCGCCTGCCGCTAAGAGTCCTATCTCAAGGTTAAAGTCTTAAAGCTGTCAAGTTTGAACACCCCTGGGTTTTTTTTCTAAAGGGTTAGGGGAGCAAGTGTCTTGTAACTTGACAGCTTTAAGACTTGCACACTTCAATGCCAGAGTTTCTGAGCCAACATTTTGGTTGCTAAGCAAGAGCATTGTTAAGTGAGTTTCACCACATTTTACAAGTTGGCCACGCCCACCCAGTCACATGACAAGCCACTCCCACCTGGTCACATGGCCAGCAAGCCACTCCCACAAAACAGGCCACACACACAGAAGAAGTTCCAAAAAATTTTGAAACCCACCACTGGGTCACATAATTTACACTCAGATGCTTGACAAAAGACTCACATTTGTGATGGTTGCAATGTCCCAGAGTCATGTGATCCTCTTTTGCAACCTTGTGACAAGCAATGTCAGATTCATATGCTCACAATCATGTGACTAATTTAAGAACTGCAGCTATTCACTTAACAAATGTGGCAAGAAAAGTCGTACAATGGGGCAAAACTCACTTAACAAACTTCTCATTTAGCAACATTAAATTTGGACTCGTATTGAGGTTGTAAGTTGAGGACTACCTGTATCACCATCTAATCCATCTTGCAAAAGTGGTATTCATCAGATGAATTTCTTTCCACAGTATTCTCTGTTAAAATGCATTCTCCTAGCACTTGGTTCTTAAGAAATATGGTTGGTTTATGCAGTGGATTAACAAAGGCGTAGAGCAGAGGTGGGTTCCTACCAGTTCACATCTATTCGGTAGAACCAGTTCATCAAATCTACCAAACCGGTTAGAAGAGGTTTCACCAGTGGACCCAGAAAGCAGGGCACACCTACAGAAGAGGTTCCAAAAATTTTTGAAACCCAACACTGACTATCATGCTCATATTTATAAAACTCAGTGCCTCTGTGAAAGGTAAGGATGACTACTGCGTTTGTGGTGCACTCAGAACATTGCGTGTGTTGAAGTTGTTTTAACGCAAACCAAAGATGCCTTTTAAAAAACAAGTTTACATCATATTTTTTATGCATGCCAGTACTGTGTGTGAGGTAATTTAAGGTGGTTCTGACAAGTGTCGTTGGCATCTTCATACACGGTCACATGGGCAGCAAGCCACTCCCATCCGGTCACATGGGTGACAAGCCACCCCCACAAAGGAGGCCAACCCCACAGAGTAGGTTCGAACAATTTTTGAAACCCACCACTGGCTAGAGGATGATAGTGTGGAAAAAGACCAGCAGAATTAAAAATGCTTCTGGAGTCCTCATTCCATGTTCTCTGGGATCCTGCCAAATCAAGTTCATGTCTTATCTGATATTGTTTTGTTTCAGCCTTTGATTACTTGCAATCCTTTTGAGAACTTTTACTCAAAGCTGCCTTTGAAGCAGCTATTCTGAATAAGGGTATAGTACAAAAGAAATGGAGGATTGAGAACTTTGTTAAATAATTGGCCTTTGGCATGGGAATATTGTTTTGTTTTCTACACTTGTCTTGTTTTAAATTAGCTTTTTTGAGCATTTTTCTTCCTGACTGCTGTCTCTCCCTCCTTCTTCTCAGCACTATTTTAAAAAGCATATATAGATACAGACATGTGATTATTTAAGTACAGTTTCTAATTATCACTGCATCTTGAACTTACAGTCTTTCATTTTACTCTGGATTCCAATACAGAAGATGATGAGGAATTTAGGGATTTCCTTGGTCTTCAAACAAATAGCTGTCATTCAATACTTGATAAATATTGCTATATTCGCATTTGCTGTTTAAATTGTTCCTTTCCTATACTCATGCTAGCTTGACTAGCATATTTTAAGAAAACCCTATCCAGATTGCCAGCTTCTCTTTTTGCATCAAATCCATTTGCAGATTGGAGATTCACATTTTTTAAAAAAAAAAATCAAATCAAATCTGAGAGTGATTGGTGTTATGAATTAAAATTAAAAGGTCAGTGGCAGCATTCTTTTGTCCATCTTTTAATAAGTAACCATTTTCACTAACCCCATTCCTACATATGTTCCTACAATTAAAAGTTGTTTTCAGAAGTGTACATTTACATTCAGAAGTCCAAATCTACATAGCCAATTATTTATAAAAAGTTGGAGAGAGTGAAGGAAATGTTCAAATGAATATAACTGTAAAGCATGTTTTCTTTAATGCATTTGAGGGTGGCTATATATTAACTAATGGAATATGATTGAAAAACATGTCAGAGTGTGACTTTTAATGCAAGAGCATGCCAGATGGACATCCATAATTTGCTCCACTAAACAGCATGAAGTTAATAAGGCAAAGAAATTTTATAGTGGCAGCCCTGCTAAATCCTCTGCTGAATTGCCTGTTGCAAGCATAGACTTTCTCCAAGAAATAGCAGAAGTATTTTCAAAAGTTTCATTCTCATTAGACTCCTTGAGAAAGTGTTGTATTGTATTCAGAATAATAGAGTTGGAAGGGACCTTGGAGGTCTTCTAGTCCAACCCCTTGTTCAAGCAGGAGACTTTATACCATTTTAGATAAGTGACTATCCAATTCAATGGTTTTTTTTTTTTCATATCTGCAATAAAGATTCTAACTAGCCAAGTCCCATTTGGGAATCTTCTGACATTTAGCTGAGAACTGAATTATTTCCAGAGATCTATAATTTTCTGTTGAGCCTGGATATGAAGTCTGTTTCTTAAGAAACTTCTTATACTTCCACCTTTGCAGGAGTATAGGCTCCTTTTGGACACTAAGGTTTAAACTAAGGCTATAGACAATCTAGCAGGCCACAAACTATTGATCAGATTATCTATGCCATATTCCATGGTCAAAATCATTTGGCAATTCAGCCTTAAAGATGAACAGCTGGTTCCCCAGGTGAGACCAAGTCTACTGATCTTGGTATCTGTGGCAGCACAAAAGTTTGCAACCATGACTGGAGACATGACTGCAGCTGCTGCAGCCTTCCACTACCTCCTTACTTGATAAATACTATTGGAATTTAATCAACACTATTGTATCTTATTCTGTTTGAACTATGCATTTCCCTGACAAGTAGGGCTGAAAATTAACCTGCAAAATGAACAACCCCTTTTTGATTCAAAAGACTTCAGATTTAGAGAACTGTACAATACGAGGGGAAGAGTTTCAGCTATTAGCTCAGGATTTGGACAGATTGATATGAATGAAATTTCTAAGCCAGCCCAGAAATTCTGACAGAAACTGCCTGTGCATTGATAAATGAGCCAGGAATTTACAATATAGGAGAGAAAGGAAGATGCTGTGACTCCCCCACACTGCCTTCCCCCTAATTCGCATAGCTGAGTTTTCAGAAGTTGAACCAAAACACATAGGATCTTGCAGATCTCCACTATTTCCCTAGAAAGAATGATCTTGATATCCCACAAGGAGGATATTTGTATTTTGGAACCTGATAGTTTCACACCTGAAGGCCCTGTTAAGGTCCCTTTTTCTGGCTCATCTACAAAGTGTCATGCTTGTGGGAAAGGGCCATTTTGTAAGTGGATGCTTTAAATGTTCTAAATCAGCTAAATCTTCTAAAGCTTATTTGTTGTCCCACCCAACCAGAAATTGAGTGAAGCCCAAACATGCAACACTAGCCATTGACATTTAATCAGCTGTGTTACATACAGACCCAAAATAAACTGCATGTCTTAGTAGGGTCTAGTTCCACTGATAATTTCATTGAAGCCTTCTACCTCAGGTAAATACACTCTGCCCTCTCTGCTCGGTTAAGAGTATTGCTAGTTGGTTCTTATGCTCTGCTCCCACCACAGAGCTTATGGAACCTTTGCTACACCCTATTGGCCATTACCAGAAGTCCTTGTAACTTTACTAAGCTCACCATTTAGATATTCATTTGGACCAGGAAGATGTTTCCTTTGATTCCCCAGGTTGAAAAACTCACAACCTGAAGGGTGAGAAAATCCCATCATTTATCATCTGCTCATCAAATACATCTTCCTGTTTTCCTGGCCCATGTTGATGCATTTCTAAAGGAAGAAGCATAGTCATTGTCTCCCCTAAGTGATTGAATAATCCATATCATTTCTGCAGCTCACATTCCCACAAAATCCCCCAGCAATATATGGTCAGCCTGCTTAGGGAATTAATACTGTATTATAGACCAGAATTTGTACAAGCGATGCAAATTATATGCCAGTCCTTCTTCCTGCCAGGTTTGTAACATTTTTATAAGAACAATGGCTCCATACGTGCAGTCCATGATTTACTGACTCCTGGACTCTGTAACCTTCGGCAATACTACTGTTGCTTCTCAATTCTAAACTCTTGGAAAGATTGCAGGAAGCATGCTTTTTCCAGGCTGAATTTCAGGAGGACATAAAGGAAGGGAATTAATATTTAACTTTTTCTTATTCTTTTTGTGGAAAACTTGAAAATATAGAACACCCTAGAAATTGGGGAAAGCCATCTATCTTTAAAGATTTATAAATTGCAATTTTCATAGTTACATGGCAAAATTTCATGTAGGTGATTTGACGATTTACTTTGAGGATCCCATACTTTATGATAATAAAATTTGATTTAGTTCTTCAACATTTACATGATTAGTCTCTTGGCTAAACTATTGTTTTTGCTCTTAGGATGGACTGTTTGGGCTACTATATTTCTTCCACATAGACATACATATGAATTATGATTCCTGTATTCTATAGTACGCAGATGTTTTTCATATAAATATCTTCCTAATTACTTGTGTTGCATAGGTGAAAATTTGCTAAAAAGTAAATTCCTGAATGTAGAGTTTGATATCTGAAAAGTACAATTTTATTATTGTGGCTAGTATGAAGCCTAATAAGTGTTATGTAAATATATTTCAGCCACCTAAAGCCAAGAGAAACCACCAAATATATGTTACATCAAAAAAGTGACCAGAAGAAACTTAAGCATTGAAAAGCTGAATCATAGGTATATAAAGACTTGAAATAAAGACTGTGCATTACTGCTCTGTTAATGGCAATCAACAGCTATATTAGGACTTCATTCTCATCTTTAACAAAAAAATTAACTTGTCAAATCTGGAGTCTTTTTGCAAGTCTCTTTGAAGCAATAATTACAGGTTGAATGCCTGTTAATCTTTACTGAAAGCCCCCCTCCCACCACAATTTTCAGACTCTAGTGGTTTTGATAGGACTGTTTTCTTTCTCCAACTCTCTTCTCAGATACCATAGTATATTTTCTTTATGTGCAAATGAGTTCTTGTACACCAGTTAGATCTCCTTGGAGTAGTGTATGTAACAGGGGTATCTTTCTAAGTAGCTTGTAATCTAGACTTTAAACCAATTAGATGTGACATCTACAGAGTTATGTTTAGCCATTTATGCCAATGGCTTTCTGAGCTATATGCATCTTGATTATGGAGTTCAGCAAAGATGCTGTATTTTACCAGTCACTTTAAGAAGGCAAAACAAAATTCCTGAAATATGTAAACATCCACACATACATATACACAAACTCACAAAGAGAGTGTATGTATATATAGCAGTATTAGCCCAATTCTTAGCCCATTCTTTCTATGCTTAACACTATGGATAAAACTGATGTTTAATTCATTATGAGAGTAAGTTGAATTCTTTGTGGGTTTTTTCAAGCTATTATTTGATTGTATTGATTATGTTAGCCAATTCAAATGTGGATTCATGAGATTGAATTTTACTGAAATGAAATGACCAAAATGAGGGGACGTGAAAATAAAGTTTTTAAGCCAGACCATTCCTCCGCCTTTTTCAACTTGAAGCTAATGGAAAGTTATGAGGTTTAGGTAAACAGATTGCACGTGAATTCTTAAATACAAATAGTGGCAAACAAATGTAAATATTGTGTCTGTGTTAGAGGAGAAAAATAAACTAAAGTCCAAAGCTGACCTTGCATAAACTTTGATGATGGATTCACGCTGATCCCGTTGGCTATTAAAAAAAAAATACAGTTAAATTTTGCATGAAATTTCATGCTCAACCATGATAGTGTTTTAGAAAATGCAGTTTTTCAACCAGGGTGATTGCTATTGTGAGTCTAGAATTTCTTTATTTTACTTAATGATATGGAGATTTAAGAAATGACAACCAATATTAATAAAGTCAGCCCACGTGACTCATTAAGTGTTTGTCTCTAAGCAATGTGAACCCTAATCCATATTTTCAGGAGCATGGATTAGATTACGTTGTTTGAGGAATTCAGGTTTTGGACATTTTCACAACATAGGGGCCCTTCTTATGATGAGAATTGAACAATTTGTACCATGGATGACCTTTCCATGCAAATATGATACATTTGGCTCTTACTTGAAAAGTTCATGAAAATAGTCCATTGTAGGTTTACACACAAACACACACACACACACACACACAAAATCAAAAACACCTAGGACTTGTAAATATCTTCTCAATATTAGATATATATGTTTTAGGGTTAAATGAGAGCAAGCATTATTTGAAGAAAAATCTGCCACCACTTTGAAATCCCTTTGAATGATTTCAAAATGTCTAAGGCTATTGATTTCAGAATTTTAGACAGGTTTTCTTTCCTCCCCGTATCTTACTATTTAGCATGACAACAGATCGCACCACTAACATGCTGCAGCTTTTTAAATCTCTCTCAATCATCCAAAATTTGCATTGTAACCCAGTCATTTCAGCAAAATGTTTGAATATTTCCATCTGCTGGAAAGGAGAAATAGGGGCAGGCTTTGGTGAGCTATTCAGCAAGATCTAGGATGAAAGAAAAAAAAATCAACAACAAATCAGGTAGGAATATGAGATTTCAATAGTTATCCCAGAGTGCAAATAAAGAGAATTATAGCAACATTTGCCCACCTATTAAAAGATTTAACAGTCTGTGTGTATGATCTACCATTTCTTTATGCCTCTACTGTAAAACAGCCAGGCTATTTTATGTACACACTTAAGCTGCTGTCAATATCTGGCCAATTAGGACTAAACTATTTGATTGGGGAGTCTCAGGATTGTCACGTAACCTGGAAAGTTGACTGAACACCCCAGAAGAAAGCAGTGGCAAACTACATCTGTAATACTGCCAAAAAAAACCTTACATGGATGAAGTCACTGAGAGTCAAGCTCGACTTGAGGGCGCCTTTACCTTTCTACGTGCTTACAGGCAAATTATATTTTTCTCCATTCCTTCAGATGTTTTGCAAATATTCTAGCAAACCTTTCCTCCACCCCATCAATAAATAAATAAAAAAAAGAAAACACACAACACTAATTTATCTTAGAAATTCTTAAGACATTGAAGAGCAAAATTACTGTCGGGTTACTTGATTTCAGGTCTTCAGCTTTCTGCCTTGGAAGACCCTTCCTTGCCTTACAGTTCACGCCATGTGAATGCCGATTGCCATTTGCATGAATGGAGCTTTTGTCCAATTCATTTGGAGTTTCCTTCTTGCCACAAATGTTTTGAAAAGCAATTAAATTATTTGAAAAAGTAGCCAGTATGCCTGTTCTCAAACAGTAGCTACATTTAAAAGCAGTAACCCTTGCTGCTCCACTTTATTTTTATTCCAAAGGAAATGTAAGTTTTGGTCTGCAGTCGAACTTTGACATGCAAATACACACATACACACATACACACACACACACACACACACACACATAGACCATCAGATTTCTGACAGAAGAATATATACCATTGAGTCTTAATAAGATGAAGCACTGCTGGCAGCAGTCTGAAAATATGTACCTATATGTCAGGCTAAAGTAGATTCTGGAAAACAATTGGTGTGGAGGGGCATCTGTCTCCTATATTGGGACAGCACTGGATATCTTGATCTCTGAGGTAAAATGACAAGGGTCATCTCAGTGATAATATACACCTCAGTGATAAAATAATGATAAATAGTTTGGTCTGTGCTACATTTTACTGCCCGTTCACTTCAGCTAAAGTTAGAATTTGCTCTCCTTTTCTTCCTTACGTAGTTAAGAAACAGAGCAAGCCATTCTCTCAAATTCTCTGTCATCAGTTTTTGAGGTGTGTGTGGGGGGGGGAGACTTTCACAATATTTTTCCCTACTCTTCATCTGCCATTCCAAAAGCCAAGCTTCACTACAGATAAGAAAGATGGAACAGAGAGAGAGAGATGATGGGCCAACTGAATATATGATTTATATTTTGTATGTATCTTCCATGTACAATGATAAAGTATAATCCACTAGGGAGATAATGCTCATATTCTAGTTTGTCTAGCCAAGAAGGGTAGTAGAGATTGTCACCATTAGTTTAGAAGAAAAAGAGATAGGGGTTAATTTTATTAATACAACAATAAACAATCAAATAGCTTCGAAAATAAAAAGAATGTTTCTGCCTGTTTAAAAACAAGAAGCTGTTGTGGAGACCCTGTTTAGTGGCCTTTAGTAAAAGTGAATGTAGGGCAAGAGTCAATGCAGATCGTAAAACACAAACAGATTCATTGAATATAATTACATATAGTCCTTGATGTATGACCACAATTGAGCCCACAATTTCAGTTGCTAAGACCCATTTTATAACCTTGGTTGACAAAGTTGTTAAGTGAATCTAGCTTAAACATTGACTTTACTTGTCAGAAGGTTACAAAAGATAATGACACGCCCCTGGGGCCCTGCATCTGCCATAAGTATGAACCAGTTACCAAACATCCGAATTTTGGTCACATGACTATGGAGATGTTGCAATGGTCATAAGTGTGAAAAAGGGTCATAAGACACACAGCATAATTAATTAGACTGAATGAAACTTGAGGTTCTTTCTAAAATGTTTACAGTTGGTGGGAAAAGAGAGTTTTCTGCCACTCATGCTATAAAACATCTTCCCATGCACTTAAAACATAGAATCACAGGGCTGAAAGGGATCGTGGAGATTTTCTACTTCAATCCCCTGCTCAGGTAGGAGATCTTATACAATCCTAGTCAATGGTATTCCCTGCAACATATTACACTTAGGAATTGTTTAATAGAACCATAGGATTGAAAGGGACCTTGGAGGTTTTCTATTCTAACTCCCTGCCCAAAGTTGGTGGTTTCATACCATCTTGGACAAATAGTAGTGCAAATCTTTTCTTGAAAACATCCAATGATGGAGCACCCATGACTCCGTGAGGCAAGCTACTTCACTGCTTAATAGTACTCACTGTCAGGAAATTTCCCCTTAATTCCAGGTTGGATGTTCCTCTGAGGAGCTTCCACCCATTGCTTCTTGTCCAACCCTCAGGTGCTATGGTGAATAAATCAACACCCTCTTCCCTGTGATGACTCTTCAAGTATTAGAAGACTGCTAGCATGTCTCCTCTACACTTTCTCTTTGTTAGGCTAGACGTGCCTGGTTCCCTTAGCTGTTCATCATATGATTTAGTCTCCAGACTCCTTACCATCTTTGTGTTTGATTTAGACCAGTGGTAGTCAACCTGGTCCCTACCGCCCACTAGTGGGTGTTCCAGCTTTCATGGTGGGCGATAGGGTTTTTTTCCGATACTGAAGCATTTTCCTTTTTTAAAATTTAATTGACTTTAAAAAAAAATGATCTCTCCAGTGACACTGCCTATAGAATACCCTTCCCTCCCCCGGAGGATAAATTTATTTATTTTAAAATATTTCTATAGCCACCCACCTTACAACCAACTCTGGAGGGCTTCCAATCAAAAATGGGTGAAGTATAAGTAATCTAATGGAAAAATGATTGTGTTATAATAAAATAATAACAGACTGTTAAAGAGATGAGAAGGGGAAGGAATTGCCTTTCTCATAAATAAAATTGTATAAATAAGGTGATGAGGTGACAATATGCATGAAGAGGGGGGGGGAACCAGCTAATCACACTATGATCATTACAGAAATTTTAGTCAGGATTCAGGACTAGAGTCTTGGTGATAATGAAAGAAGACTGTTCAAGAAAAATAATTACATATCTCTTCATCTGCCACAACCTCTGTCCACTCAAAAGGCTGTGACAAGAGTGAGAGAATAAAGATCAAGTTACAGGGTTACTCTGATTTAAAATTATTTAAAGACTTTGATTTAAGGAGTTCTTGTTCTCTGAACAAACACTAAGGTTTTATTTGTTCAGTTTTTGTGTGGGGAGAGCACTTTTTGACATAAAACATCATCTTTGGGCAAAGTGGTAAAGCTCTCAAATATTATAATAATCTACATATTAAATGTGGAGCTTTCTCCGGCATTTTGGTTTGGATAGAAGCAAGTTAGAAATGGTTATATGATACTAAGTAAATTAAAATCTACTCTGATTGTGCCCCAATCAGCACTGAATTCAAACGTCATCCTAAATTGCAGTAAAATGATAGTATAAGATCCCACTGCTAACCATTTTACTGGATATTATATAATGGAATTAATGGCTAACATCATGGGCTGAAGTATGCAGGCATACCAGTCAACGTAAGGCTCCACTAACATATCACACTTGTTTAGATAGGATTTACTCATATAGATTCAGATGTCTGAATTGAATTCTAAACTTCTTGAAGGTAATAAATCTTGCTATGGCTCTAAGCAGAGCAGCTGTGGTATGATAGAACAAACCTGGGATTTCCAATGAATAGGGTTGGGGGTGGGAAGTAAAAACAAAACAAGTCCATGGATGGAAGGAAAAATATTCCCTATTGGCTTTTTAATAATATTTGCTCACCGTTCACAGAGAGAACAATTTAAAGCAACAAAAATAACCCTGACTGCTTGTTTTGGATGCAAAATTGTCCCCCAAGCTTGCTCTGGAAATGAAGTATCCCCTTTCTGCAAGTTTCCTTAGTCTTCATCCATTCTGAATAAATATCTGGGAAATTAAATTGGGTGTATGAATATAGAATAACAGAATAACTGAAGGGACCTTGGAGATCTTCTAATCAACCCCCCTGCTCAAGCAGGAGACCCTATATCATTTCAGACAAATGGTTGCCCATCTCTTCTCAAAAACCTCCAGTGTTGGGGCACCCACAACTTCTGAAGGCAATTTGTTCCACTGATTAATTGTTTTCACTATCAGTTCTAAGGGTAATTGTTCTCCTTAGTTCTAGGGTGGTTCTCTCCTTTGTTAGTTTCCATCCATTGGTTCTTGTCCTGCCATTAGGTGCTTTGGAGAATAGGTTGACTCCCTCTTCTTTGTGACAGTCCCTCAAATATTGGAACACTAAGAGACGCAGTGGTTCAGTAGCTAAGATGCTGAGAAATGCTGGCAGTTCGGCGATTCAAATCCCTAGCACCACATAACGGAGTGAGCTCCCATTATTTGTCCCAGCTTCTGCCAACCTAGCAGTTTGAAAGCATGTAAAAATGCAAGTAGAAAACCAGACACCACCTTGGTGAGAAGGTAACAGCGTTCTGTGCACCTTAGGCGTTTAGTCATGCCAGCCACATGACCACGGAGATGTCTTCAGGCAGCGCTGGCTCTTCACCTTTGAAACAGAGATGAGCACCGTCCCCTAGAGTCAGGAACGACTAGCATATATGTGCAAGAGGAGCCTTTACCTTTAATTATTTCACCCATAGTTCTTCTTTTTAATTAGACTAGACATACCCAATTCCTGACTCAATATGCAAGATACATCAAATGAATTTATTTTCAACAAATGATGAATGACTGGGAGACCTCCCTCGGCCCTTGATGCCTAACAGGAGGCAGGGTGGTTTAAAAATGGAGCAGATTCCATCAGTCCAGGAAACACCCAGAATAGAGAGAAAATGGGAAACCCTGAGGCTTGATAAGGAATCTGTGGCTTTTCTCCCTCCACCCTTTTTTTCCTTGGGCTTATGTCCCACAGAGCTTGCATTACCTGCAGAAACTGAAAGGAATCAGTCCATGTGCATGACCATCTCCAAAGTCTCTGGGTACACAAGTGGAGCCAGAGGGTCGATTTCCCTGGCTTTTACACACAGCCTTCCTTTCAGCACCTTCCTTTTAACACAAAGGCCAACTTATCCCATTTCCCCACCCACACCCTTTCTCCAGCCTGTAGTCTGTATAATGAAAAGCTCTCCATGCACTGGCAAATACAGATTTCTGCCACCTCCTGCTCCTTCTCCATCTCCACCTCTACCCCCATCTTTCCCTTGTCTGCCAACAAAAAGAGATTTAAACCTGGAACTTATTGAGGAAAAGGGACTTTCCTTAATAGGAAATCCTGAGCTGCTGGTAACACTGTGAATGATCCTAAGTCCAGATCCTAAGTCCATTGGGTTGTGTGAGCAAACATTGAGACCACTCTGTTGAAAGCCTGTGGAGTGACACAGATCGGAGTAGGGGAAACCGAGTACTCTCCCACCCTCATGCCTTAAGGTGACATAGTAGCTTGAGAATAAATGCAAATGAGTTGCAATTACTTTGGCAGATGATATGAGAGTAGGTTGAAGAAATGGGTGACCATGTCAATTGTGACATTAACCAGATTTTTTTTTAGAATTTAGCAATAGCAATAGCACTTAGACTTATATACTGCTTATAGTGCTTTTATAGCCCTCTCTAAGTGGTTTTACAGAGTCAGCCTATTTTCCCCCAAAATCTGGGTCCTCATTTTATCCACCTTGGAAGAATGGAAGCCCTTGAGTCAACCTTGAGCTGGTGAGATTTGAACTGCCAAACTGCAGCTAGCAGTCAGCTGAAGTAACTCTAACCACTGTACCACCTTGGCTCTTATTAATAAGCACGAATTTCTACCTAGTGAAAAGGTAATGGAGCAGCCACAGAATCAGTTTACCTTTTTCTCTATTGGGTAAAGTGGCCAATCATTAAATCTGAAAGAGTCCTACAAAAAAGTATAAAGCATAGATACAGAATAGTCAGTGGCTCTGTAAGAGAGGCAACTGGAACCAGTTTGTTCTAATGTCATCAATGCTATTGTGCCTTAAAAAGGGAGAAGGGCATGGGTGAAGCCAAAAGTGTGAGTAGAAGTGGAGACTGGGTCCTGACCCTTTAAAATGGGCCAGCTTGGCAAGCTAGATGTAGCTCACAAGACACAGTTTTCCCATCTTTGTGGCCTGGCCCGACCTGTGAAATTATGTGTATTCTCTGCTGTGTAATGATCTACTGTCAATATTATGTGTCTCAAGCTCCTTGATTCATAAAATATTCCATTTCCTCAATACAAGCAACTTAAATTGAGATTGATAGTTCAGGATAGACAGAAGTGTACTCAATTTTTTCTCTGCAAAACTTTCTATTGACTTTGCACGTCATAGTCCTCACCTGCCATGCAGTTACTTGGATCCTTCTGAAGTTATAAAACAGAAGACAATTCTTAACTAACCAACAGTATTGTACTATCCAGAGAAACATTAGCTCATTCATGGATCAGTTGGATCTTGACCTCCAGGCTGCTGCTGTCATTATTATTACTATTATTCTGACTCAGGCCACAAAATATAAATATAACAGGAAAATCTTGTTCCCACTGATTTAGACAATGTATTCTCTCTCTCTATCACTGTCCTGCTACTGTGGATTAGACATCACAAAATAATTGAGAACTGCCATCTGTCTATAAAGTGTATCTCAGCCCTGATTGCAAAATTGGCTACTGAGAATCCTAGGAACTAAATGGAACTGTAAGGAAGTGTATGACTAGTGTACACTCTATTGGTCAAGAGAACTATAAACTTCTGGTGCATGGAATTCAGTCTCTGGGGTTCTTCTGTATGGTTTTTAGTCAATCAGAATGGAGCTGGAAGGAACCTTGGGAATCTTCTAGTCCAGCCCTTTGCTCAAGCAAGAGACCCTATACCATTTCAGATCCTTTATTTAAAACCTCCAGTGATGAAGCATCTACACCTTCTGAAGGCAAGCTGTTCCACAGGTTAATTGTCCTCACTGTTAGGAAGTTTCCCCTTAATTTCAGGTGCTTCTTTTCTTGATTAGTTTCCATTGTTTCAAATATTGGAATATTGCTATCATGTCACTCCTAGTCACTCTTTTCTCTAGACTGGCCATACCCAATTTCTACAATTGTTCTTCGTATATTTTTGTCTCCAGGCCCTTAATCATCTTAGTTGCTCTTCTTTGCACTTTTCCAAAGTCTCAACATCTTTTTTGTAATGTGGTGACCAAAAGTAGCCCAGGTGTGGTCTTACTAAGGATTTATAAAGCAATACTAATACTTCATGTGATTTTGATTCTATGCTTCTGTTTATACAACAAAGAATTGTAGGTTGTTTTTCTTTCTTTCTTTTTCTTTTTTTGGCTGCTGCCACAGACTGCTGGCTCATGTTTAAGTGATTGTCCAACCAGGACTCCGAGGCATCTCTCTCGGTTACTTAGAGATCCTGTTTTGGTTTGCATTTTATTCTGAAACAGGTGATCCAGCTTGAAGAAGCTGATGGAATTATCAGAAAAATGCTGGTGGAACTATCAGAACTATTTATCATTTTGATATGGTAGAAACTGATTTTTTATTAGTTTTTATTATTTTTTATAAATAACTCAAGGCAGCAAACATATCCAACATATCTTCCTCCTCCTATTGTCCCCAAAATAACAACCTTGTGAGGTGGGTTGGGTTGAGAATGAGTGACTGGCCCAAGGTCACCCAGCTGGCTTTCATGCCTAAGGTTGGATTTGAAGTCACTATCTTTGGCTTTAACAAATAATTCAAATAATTTAACAACCGGTTCTCTGCCCTAATGATTTCCTCCAACAATCAGTTCACCAAACTGCTCAGAAAATTAACAACTGGTTCTCCCGGAGTGATGCGAACTGGTTGAATCCCACCACTCATTACAGCAATATTGTCTTGTAGTCTGACATGAAAAAAGTGGAAATAGTCATTGATTTAGAAGCAAAATATGATAAAATTTGTGGACTAGAGTAACAGTATGTCATAGGTAACTATTTTTATTACTTGCTTTCTTTAACTATTGGTTCTTTTTGTGGACACTCCACAATGTTAATTATGGACTGGGCTTGATGATGATGATGAACTGTTAATATTGCAATTATATTACTCAGGTGATAATTGTCTATTTTAGATGGAATATTATGTTGGTTGTATTGAGAAATGGTTTTGAGCTAAATTACCTCAATATGTTTGGAAATTAGAGGAACCATCCATGGAAGTGCTTATAGAGAGATGTGTCTCAATTTAGCACTGAAACTTTCTTTTCTTGAATTTCTATTTGAGTGACTATTGCTAATACATTCTGCCCACCAAAATTAGCTTTATCCCTTTTGACATTCTAGAAGTCCCCAAGACCTGCTTATGGCTGGAGCTCCAAAGGATATGGAGATATGCTTTGATAGCTCCATTGCTGAAGTGGGCATTCTACTCTTTGACCAGAGTTTCTGTATTTATTTTTATAATATTTATTTTTTAATGTGATTTTTTTATATTTTTATATATGTTCTTTTTTTATCTGTTGTTTTACTCGATTGTAACATGACATCTACAGTGGGTTTTGGTGAGATGGGTAGCTATACACATTTTGATAAATTAAATATTGTTACATATTTTTAGATGGCTGTAATATCACGTTAATTTTATCATGAAGATGTATGCATAATTTTTATAAGGTGCATTAATAGGGAATACAGGTAGTCCTCAAGGTACAAACCTAATAGAGCCTGCCCATTAGGTTTCATAAGTGAAAAAATTCATCCAATGAATCAGACCAATTTTACAAATGTTTAAAATTAAATTCACTAATTGAATCAAATGGCTCCTTAAATAAATGAAGACCTGACTTACTTCAGCCAGTCCCAATCAGCTACTTCCACCTCCGCCAATCAGCTGTTTCTGATTCAGCCAAAGGAGGAACTAAATTGCCTCCAAGCAGCTCTGTTTCAAGTTTACAAAAAAAAAACAATACATTTTGTTCTGGTGAAAATTTGCTGAAGGAACCCTCGTATCCGGGCGATTACCTGTACAAATTTGTAAAATAGAATTTGCCTTTTTTGGGATGTTTTTAATTCTTATTTCATAACTTTGCCACTGATTGTGATTAGAGGTTCATCCACTATTTAATTTACCCATTAAAAAATGTTATGTGATTTTCAGGAAAAGTATAATATGTCCTAAGAACTGTTGTCATTTATAGAGCTGACCCAGTAAACCTTTATAAGTATACCAGTAATCTTGACATACGATTAATGACTGTTTTAATTAAGGACTGCTTGATGTTATGATAGACCTCCCCACAAAAAAATAATAATAATAATAATTAATAATAAATAAAAGGTACTTACAACCTAGTTCTCATGTTCTAATGGCTGCCCACCCCCTCCCCTAGTTATTTTGCCACATTTTGGGTGTTTTGTTTAGTGAATCGGCGGAAGGACAAGACTGGAGCCAGAACTGCTGAACAAGGAACTGTTTATTCAGGTAACTATTTACAGGTGATTCAGCACCTTCCCTGCTTGACAGCTATTTATGCGGAGCTGTCAAGCAGGGAAAGCCAATGAGCGCGCCCCTAGCAGCCCACGCTCAGCCAAGCCACACCTTAGCAAATCAGGGCGCGGCTTGGCTGGTTGCTAGCCGTCAGGTTGTAAGTCGAGGACTTTCCGAGTCCTCAACATTTTGCAGTTGGCACACATTTATGACTGTTCGCAGCATTCCATAGTCATGTGATCACAATTTACATTTTTCTTGAAAAGTAGCATTCAGTTCTGGTTTTTGTCAAAAATGTCACATCCTGAACAATGACTACAACATTTGTTTAATGACTGCTGCAATTTTTTTTTTTGAAAAACCAGTCCAGACACATGATGATTCACTTTAAACTCAACATGACTTACAACTGTAATGGGCAGGATCCACTATGATGGTAAGTCAAGATCTACCTATATTAGGTTTGGCAATATTTAAAAGGCAAACAACTGGTAGGAAAGAACATTCAAACGTTAAAACAAAACAGGCAATCGAATGATCTATCAGCTGCAAAAATAAGCATTGGTTCTACTTAGGATGGAAAGAGACATATTCCAATATGGAAGTGACTGACTTAATTGGTTAAACATAACTTTTTATTATACAACAAACAGATGTATCATCTGCTTGATCTTTGTTTTCTAGTCCAGCTGTAAATGCACAGAAATATTGTGATAGGACATAATATGAGCAGTTCATTCTGAAAAACCTTCGAATGTTCCTGATGGAAGCAATTCATAAAATAATGAGCCAATATTCTTATGCAACAATGTGAATGAATGAGTCATGACAAAAAGGGTGTGTTTACCATTATTTCAGTTAAAAATGGCTGACTCTATTGGGGCAGTTTTTTACTGCTGACTGGTACACTATACCAGGTACTGTGCTCTGTGTTCCATCAGAGTCCCAATAATAAGATCAAAATAAAACTCTACAGGTAGTCCTCGACTTATAACTATTCATTTAGCACCTGTTCAAAGTTACAACAGCACTGAAAACAGTGGTTTATGGCCGCTCCTTGTATTTATAACCATTGCAGCATTGCCATAGTCACATGTTCAAAATTAGGGTTTTAGCAACCAGCATGCATTCACAATTGTTGCAAAGACTTGAGGTTATGTGATTGCAGCCTTCCCATACATCGAAGGCAATGGGACAAGGCAGATTCCCTGCACGACTGCATGATTCACTTAACAATTACAGTAATTTCCTTAACCCATACCCCAGAAATGGTGGTAAAATCAAGTATAAGTCACTTAATAATTGTCCTTAAAACAATTTTGGAAATTCTAGTACCAACTATGGCTGTAAGATGAGGACTGCGTATTATAACATTCAACGGCAAAAATGCAAATGTTCAGAAAACCTTAGAGGAGGAGGGGGGAAAGGGTTCCTTGCAGGACTGCAGATAGATAAATGATTGAAGCAAACCTATTCATTCAAATACAGTGAGCTCTGATACAATGGCAAGTGGATTTTATTAAAATATGGCCACCCATCTTAAAAACGCAATGGTGGAGCCACTGGTTCACCAGGGCAGGGCTATATGGAAAATGCATATCTCTTAGGTCCCATTAGATGGCTGCATTTAAGGGAAGGACCTTGAACATGGCTACTCTACCCAACTTGATGGGCAGAGATTGCCTCAGGGAGATGCAGTCCCACAAATAAGTTAGCCGAACTGGGATACATATAATATTACAGTTATTCTGTAAGTTATAATTATGGTATGTATAATTATTACTATTTTGCTTTCTTGTTGCAACAGAGACAATAGGCTATGCAGCATTAAACCTTAGCGTGACTTTTCCTTTGATGTGATCTGACAGTCCACTATATATTACTAGCTGAGCATAGCAAAATGTATGTTTAATTTTCCCCACTTCGTTGACAGCAGTTTCAGTATTTCGTCTGTGAGTGAAAATCTCATTGAATTCATTTGATTAAGTTTTTCGACTCCTGGCTCCCGCAATGTTTCTTTAGAGGAAGACAGATGATGAGTGATTGAGTGAGAGCATGTATGATAGAATTAGCACACACTGGCTCTTTTGACCAAGGAAAAATGTGTATGTTGGTTTAAGGGAAAGTACCCCTTAGGATTTGGGAAAGCAAAACATTGTAGCCAAGTTCTTTTGGTTCAACTTGGGCACAGCGGCCTGTTCAGTGTAAAGAAGAAGAGCACTCGATCGAGAAATACTACAGAAATCAGAAATACTACAGAACAGTCTGACCCCCTCCAGGTGCTGAAATGAGTGATTAGAAGTCAGTGATTCCAAATGAAACCAGCAACTAATCACTGTAAGATAAAATGCATTTCTAAAATTTCCCACTTTGTTTCCAGCAACATCACCTAAAGCAATTTATTAATACAACAAATGAATTTTTGATTTGAGGTGAAAATAAAAAATCCATCTTCTAACCACTTGAAAGAACAGAACATAAAAGAAAAAAGAACATTTAATCAGTAGAGAATTTATCTTCTGGGTCTTACCCATGTGAAACTAACCTTTTTGCTCATTTCTGTGAGGATCCTTGCTTATCAAGATTCTTCTTTACATTATTCCATAATTTTTCCTTGCTTTTTTCGTGCCTCTTTTTTGATGGCTGACTTGTCTGTTGTCATTGTCCCTTACTGTTTTAACAACTCTTATATGTAAGAGATAAAGTATGTTTGATGAAAACATTTTGCTTCTCATCCATTGAAGCTTCTAATTTACTGTAGATTCCTGCTCTTAGCATTTGGTGGGACTCAGTGCTTTATGTGGTCATTTCCATTTCTAGGACTTTATAAATGGTCTCAGAATTTTATATGGATTTGAGGATGACCAGTATTCCAAAACTATTCACCAAATTTGATATCTACAGAAAAATGTGATGACTTCCTTAGTGACAGTGTCCATGAGAGGATGCAATCTTTCATGTTGTTCTCCCTTGATTATTGAAATATGGCCTCTAAAAAGATGAAACATTTTGAACATTCACACATACGCCTTGTAACTAAAGAATACCACACTCAATCCTCACGAATTTGTCTGAAACTTTCTCCTATTTTGAAAGAAGTTCTGAAACAAAGTCTCTTTTATTCAAGTGAGAGTTGTAGTCAGAAAGTGCAGGAGAATGTCTCAACTCAGCATTCATTTCAAGTGCCTTCCTTTGTCTGATTTTGAGACGTTCTGTTGGTTTTAACAATGAGCAAGAAAAGAACGGTTGTTCCCTGAAATTAAACTATGTCCCACTATCAGCTTAAAATATTTTAGATGACCATTTTATTCATTGACCAAATACTTCTGCATTTGTTCAATAGCTCAGATATAAAGTCTGCTTTAAGCAGTAGAGTAGAAAAGAGGATGAAAGCAAAGTATCTATGGTCGTAAAAGTACATAGAATGCAACCCAGTGATTTAAATCCTTCAAGAGATGAATCCCAAAACACTAGACCACCTGGGAGACTTTTAGAGTAAGGAAAGAGAAGAATGTACTTTTTTATAACATGATGAATGAGGGTAAAGTTCAGAAGGCTAAAGACCATCTTCTGATGGATTCATCTGCATCAGCTAAGCAGTGGAGCTTGTCAGAGAAGGATTAATCAGAGCTCAGAAATGTCCAGTTGCCAAAACACACTCAGGGGCTTACTCAAAATCTATTCAGTGAGGTACCCAAACCAAGGTTTTTGCCAAGGTTAGGATGGGCTATTTTCTGGACACCTAAGCATTTTTCTCCCTTTCATCTGTGCTGAGGATCAAATCTATGGACTTGGACCTGGCTTTCTTTTCTATGTCAACTCCACTCATTTTGGTACTTGGCAATTAAAAAATTTAAAATGTGCCATGAATAGGAAATGACTAAAAATCTATAGCTATATTTTAAGGAAGGGAAGGGAAGATGCCTCATGTTTCTTTCTGTACAGGTGGTTCTCGATTTATAACCATTCATTTAGTGACCAAAGTTACAGAGGCACTGAAAAAGATGACTTATGACCAGTTTTTACACTTATGACCATTGCAGCATCGCTATCATCAAAATCATAAATACATGTCAGTTGCCAAGTGCCCAAGTGATCAAAATTTGGGCACTTGGCAACTGGCATGTATTTATGATGGTAGCAGTCTCTTGGGATAATGTGATCCACTTTTGTGACCTTCGGACAAGCAAAGTCAGTGGGAAAGCCAGATTCACACAGCCAAGTTACTAACTTAACAACTGCAGTGATTAGCTTTACAACAAGAGAGGTTGTAAAATGGGGCAAAACTCATTTCTCCGCCTCACCATGGGACAGAGATTCAGCGCTGGGTTCTGGGAGATGAGACTATTTCAAGAAAAAAAAATCCTGATAACTCTCATGGAATGAGGAATTTAGTTATTAACAGTCGCCGTAACACAGGTTTTTTTTTTTTTTTTAGACTTATATACCGCTTCATAGGGCTTTCAGCTCTCTCTAAGCGGTTTACAAATTATTATATATATTTTTTAGCAAATTGAGTCAGCAACTTGCCCCCACAGTCCGGGTCCTCATTTTACCCACCTCGGAAGGATGGAAGGCTGAATCGACCTTGAGCCGGTGAGATTTGAACTGCTGAACTGCAGATCACAGTCATCTAAGGTGGCCTGCAGTACTGCACCCTAACCACTGCGCCAGAAAGGTTCTTTCTTTGTTGCTAAGATATTAAAAACATCCATACAGTCCCACAAGAAAGCAGCAACAACTGCATCAGCAGACCAACCTTCATTTTTCATCCGCCATAATACCAGGAACCTGGCAATATTTGTGCATGTATACAGGGGATAGAAGTTACCCACTTCATTGCCCCAAGGTGAAAAAGATTTGAAGTGAATTCAATCTTGTAGAGAAAAATCTTCTCCCTATAGTCTGAAAAGCTATATTTTAATTTGAATGGCAATCAGTGGTGGGTTTCAAAATTTTTTAGAACCTCTTCTGTAGGTGTGGCCTGCTTTGTGGAAGTGGCTTGCCGGCCATGTGACCGGGTGGGAGTGGCTTGCCAGCCATGTGACTGGGTAGGAGTGGCTTGCCAGCCATGTGACTTGGTGGGCATGGCCAACTTGTAAAATGTGGTGAAACTCACTTAACAACGCTCTTGCTTAGCAATCAAAATGTTGGCTCAGAAACTCTGGCTTTTGAAGCACGTAAGTCTTAAAGCTGTCAAGTTACAAGACCCTTGCACCCCTAACCCTTTAGAAAAAATCCCAGGGGTGTTCAAACTTGACAGCTTTAAGACTTGTGGACTTCAACTCCCAGGATTCCTCCTCTCGCTCTTCATCTTGATGATGTGCGGATGGGCGGTGGGAGGGAGCTGGAACCGGTTCTAAACGGCACTGTAGATTTGTGGAACCTCTTCTATAGAAGAGGTTAGAACTGGCAGGAACCCACTCCTGATGGCAATGTATTACTCATATTTACCAATGAATGCAAACTATACTTTATCTTCTGTGGGAAGATAAATTTTCAAATAATCTCCTACCTTCTTTCTCAAAAGGAGAGTGATTTTTTAAAAAATCTTGAAAATAGGATTGTCAATTTTAGCCAAAGTATTATTTTTCCTCTTAGTCTTCACCACACTCATATAATATTTACATATATTCAGAAGATCACAGCATGTCACCTTTAAAATCTTATTCATTTCAAAATTATTCTGCTTATTATAGCTATCAGACTTTACACAATATTCCAAGTACATCAGGTAAAATTTTTACTGGCCAGTTTTCAATTTCATATTTTGAATTTTACTTGTGGCTTGAAATATTTTTTTAAAAATAAAAGTAAGTACTTGTTCTACCACGGAATTTAAAAATAACAGCTGGAGAAATTAAAAACGTTTTGTGGGCAATGAGAATGGATGCTGCATGACTCAGAATATGTCAGCACATGCCATTTTTAAAATATATGGAATAAGACAGATATAAGAAAAATAACTTGTTAAACCATCATGTTTCATACCAAGACACTGATTTATTTTGTGTGTGTATGCATTTATTTCATATATTTATTTCCTTTGTTTCAGCTTTAAAAAAATACTTTCAGAGACATTTTATAGTGTAACAAAAACAGCTTGAAAAAGAAATAGCAATAGATATTCCTCAAAAAATGTGAAAGAACAAATGAGTCTACAGCCAGTGTTGAAAATGCAAATGCTTTTGGCCAACTCTGAGCAGGAGGAGAATTCCATAATTTGGATGCTTGTATCAGGGTGGGTACGGGCGTGGTGGCTCAGTGGCTTCTGTTGATCAGAAGGTCGGCAGTTCAGCGGTTTGAATCCCTAGTGCCGTGTAACAGAGTGAGCTCCCATTACTTGTCCCAGCTTCTACCAACCTAGCAGTTCAAAAGCATGTAAAAATGCAAGTAGAAAAATAGGCACCACCTTTGATGGGAAGGTAACGTGTTCCATGTGCCTTTGGTGTTTAGTCATGGCAGCCACATGACCATGGCAATATCATCGGATAGTGCTGGCTCTTTGGCTTTGAAATGGAGATGAGCACCGCCCCCTAGAGTCAGGAACGACTAGCACATATGTTCAAGGGGAACCTTTACCTTTACCTATCAGAGTGGGCAGGGTTATTTTTTTTGTTGTTGAGTAAATCAGTCTTAGTAAAACCAGCTCTGTCAAGAGAATCTTGTTAAGACGGTTTCCCAATGAGATCTTCAAAATGAAGATCCTGATATTCAAGGGAGAAAGAGATACTAAGTGTACAAAGGGCTATCCTTGAAAACACTATGAATTTGGTCAGTTTGTTCAATTACATGGATCTCTTTGTGGTAGGCTGACCCTTGAACAAGTTGCTATGTGATGTCATTCATGTAGAAAAGAGGCAGGACTTTTCTTGCAATCACTGCTTTTCTTAGTATGACTTCTGTACCACCTCCTTTCTTCCAATGCAGGCACAACTGTATGTATGTATGTGAATGAATGAATGAATATATTTCCCTTTATTCTAGATGAAAGATGATGATTTTGCTGGTCAAGCTAACATCCTAGCAGACAGATCTTGTCTCCTTCATCCTCACCTGTCTCTTACGTGTAATTTCATATTTGTAACTGTAAGTCTTAAGTTGCAGGGTTTTTTTTTTGTTTTATATTTATATTACTGGAGCATTCTCATGCATGCTCAAAACACCTATTGAGAAAGTGTTTTAGGACCAATGACAGTTTTCCTTAAAAACCATAAAGTGAAATCAGCTGGAAAGTTACTGAAGTACTACTTCTGACAACTTACAGCAGCTGCAAGATTGGCCATGGGAAATGTTTTACCATATAACAATACCTTTATTCTAAGATAGAGGCTTAAATTAGTAATTCAAAAATCAAAATGGCAGCTACCTGTGAATATTTGCAGACCGATGAACTAAAACGTCAGTGTTTCAGTTTCCATTTGGAATAGTGCCTGTACAATTCCATATAGGTTTATCATTTTTGTGTTAAAAAACCCAACAACAATTCCACCATCTGAGTCAATGCAGGTTTACTGGGTTGAAATTTCCATCACATTTAGTGGGATTTACTTCCAGATAACGGTAAGGGGCAGTAGCAATTTGAGATAGTAATTTTTTTAAAAAGATATAGCAAAATATTGGTCAGCACATGAGATAAAATGACCTTTTATCCTAAAAGTTTGGAACATATAGTCCCTTATAGAATTTGAGATAGGGCTGGTCTGCAAAGGTCAGCCTGGGTCCTTCCAGATTTGGGTGGAATGCTTGTAGAAAAGGTTTTCAATCCAGCCTTCTGTAATCACAGACTCCCTTTGTCCAAAATATATCTATCTGCTGTGTCTGTCAATGAAAGGGACAGATTACTACTATCTCTTCTTTAAGTGCCTACGAAGCGTGCATTCCCTCTGCTGTTCTCCCTGGGGCCACAGGCTTCAGTTGTGAATGAGTAATCAATAAAATAGGACTCCATCTGCCTCGGGTGGAGGAAACACCAAACAGACACCAGCCAGTCTGGAATCAGCTGTTTCCTTGCCTTTGATCTCAGGGAACAGGGCGGCTGAAACCCCCTCCAGGGGCCACAGCTCAGTCTCTCATGCTGTCCGCCTCATGCTGATAACACTACCAAGGCCTATTGTAGCATTGTGTTCACCTCTCCAGCCAAAGGGCTGCAACCTTCTCTTTTCAGCAGAAGACACTTTGATGCGACAGCATTGATAATCAGTGCCCAATTGACCGATTGGGAAGCAAAGAGCTCTACAATGTTACAAGGTACAAGACTACGCTGTTGCCACCGAAAGGCCTTAGTAGTTTCATTTGTAAGCGATCTCATTTCTTTTACAGGACAAAATGGGCTCTAGTATTTTCTTCCCTTTGTTAATTTCCTTCATTGACTTCCGCAAATAATGTCATCCTTGTCTGGCATCAGATAAACTTTGTCTAACCCAATTTCTTCTAACCCAAGTTCTGCAGCTTTGGAATATGTTTGTGTGTACGTGTGTGTGTAGTACATGTCAAGTACATCTGAAATACTTGACATATAGTATATGTCAAGTATATCTCCCTTAGACATGCTATTAATCCACACCAGAAAAGCTATCCAGCTATAGAAGGCTCTGATACTTATTTTAGGGCATATTAATAGAAATGTTTTGCATTAGGCTTTCATAACAAGAAAGAAAGAAAGAAAGAAAGAAAGAAAGAAAGAAAGAAAGAAAGAAAGAAAGAAAGAAAGAGAGAGAGAGAGAGAGAAAGAAAGAAAAGAAGGGAGGAAGGAAGGAAAGAAGGAAGGAAATATGAGCGCCATAATAAACATGAAGAAAGAACAATATTCAGGAGAATTTTTAAGTGGAAGAAAACAAATGTTTGATGCCTTACTCTCTCTTTTAATTTTCCAATGGTCAAACCTGGAATCAGGACAAGGAGGCTATGATGTCTATCCTCCCTCCCTCCTTGAATTATTATTATAGTTCAACCAGATGCTATCTACAGGCACGACTTCATGATAACCATTCTGCAAATTTAGAAAAAGGAAACAAAGGGGGGAAAGGGGAGAAAAAAAGATTCAGCAATGAGAATCTGTCACAAACTTTAGAGATCTTGCAATTGTTTAGCCATTTTTAAAGTAACATTTTCAAAAAAAATATTTGGAAGGTACTTATGCCATTGTGCAAAACTGTTAAGCCTTGTTTTACATCAAGTAACAATGAATTATGAACACTTTCCAGATATTGAAATGATATCTACATTACCGCTGTCCATATTTGCTCAATAAAACCAGAAAGATATAATTTATCCCCTCATCACGTTCCCACTCATTGTTTTGGTTCACTGTCCAAGGGGTTATTTTGAATGGTGGGTATGCAGGGTAGGATGCATCCTCTCTTTGAAGGCATCTTCTCTTTGAGAAGCCGGCCAATATTTGGGAATGGCGGCTCTATTCAATTTTGTGAAGCATGATAAAGATTAAAAATGTGGGAGAACCAGGAATAAAATGTCAGCAAAACATAAATGAAGCTCTTAAGTTACATATATGAATCATTAAAATTAGCACTTTGATTCTGATGTTACTCTACTAGATAATTATGTAACATTCCAAAGTGAAAGCTTCTTCATTCTTCCGGTATTTTTTTTTCACATGAACATGAATATAAACTTTTTTCCACTTCAATTCAAGCACGCTTAAGCAATGTTGTTCTCGAAGAGGCATTTGAGGGAAAGAATGAAATGCATTTGAAAGATATATTCTGAACTATTTCCAGAACTTAACTCTATGGAAAATTTATCTATAAGTTTTAAATATTTGCAGTCATGGGAACTTCTCATCTGCCATTTTTATTCTAAATCTTTTAAACAATGTAACACTGTTTTGTTTCCTAGCAGTTTACAACCAAATTTAAGTAACAGATGAGGAAGATCCTTCTCTTTTCTGATTATTCACACCAGAAACTGAACCAAAGTCCCGGTTGTGTTATTTGCATTGCCTAGTTCCAGATCCGGTAATAAAATAAAGATTTTTTTAAAAGAAAGAACAAAGGCATTAGCACCTGAATCACTTGATCACAGTCTTCTCTTTTGTGGTGAGGTGTGCTGTATTTTTTCTTTGCTATATTAGTCATCGCTAAATTTGCATCTGTTTCCATGCATTAGTAGAAGTCCATCTTATGCAAATCCTTATTGATTTATTTAGTAAATTTATGGGACACCCCATTTTGCTATTCAAAGTGATTCTCGGTGGTTAGCAATCAAATAAAAATATAAATATAAAAAACAATTTAACATTACCAAAGTTATCCCCTTTCACCTCTTTTTCATACTTTGCAAGTAGTCAAACCACACACAATTGTCCTCCAGATGAGAAGCAGGATCATTGGCTCTTAATATAAATGCAGGTAATAATCTTGTTATTGATTTATGGGAAGACAGCAGAGGGACAGAAGTATGTCTGAAAAGGGACAAGGGTCTATTCCCTCTTTCAAGTATAATTCTATCCTGATATAGCACAGCATTTTATTTGGTCCTGAACTCAGGTGGATTGTAGTCCATCAGCATTGATATAATAGCCATGGTAGTGGAGTGGTTAGAATGAAATATTGCAGGCTAACTCTGTATTCCCACTGCCAGGAGTTCAATTCTGAATAGCTCAGAAGGTGTGACTCAGACTTCCGTCTTCCCAAGATCAGTAAAATGAGGACCCAAATTGTTGAGGGCAATATACTGATACTGCAAAACCCTCAGAGATGTCTGTAAAACACTATGAAGCAGTGTATAAGTCTAAGTGATATTGCTATTGCTATTGCAATACTCATGGTAAAAGATCTACATTGTTGATACCTTAGTTTGGATCAGGAAGGGGGGGTGGGGATAAGAGCCTCAGTAGTGGCAACACGTAAGTAAAGGATGAGAAAGGCTAATATAGTTGAGGTTCAACAACTGATTATAATTTGTATGTGTTGCTTTGTGAAGACTTAAGACAGGATTGAGATAAAAATCCAAGAAAATAAACAGCACAACATATTGGACAAAAAAGTGCTCTAACTTGTTGTTCAGAATCCTGGTTTGCCATGAAATTCACAGTGATTTTGGCCAACTTATTTTGCCAGTAAGATCTTGTGATAAGAATGGCAAACTATTCTAGAAGACAAAATCATAACAATGAATTATATCAGCTCATCCTTCTCCTATTCTTCCCTTAAATATATCCTGTAATATAAAAATTACCAAAAGTTCAATCCACCAAATGAGCAGAGGAGGTAACACTGTGGTTTAATTATGTTTAACATTTTACTCCTTCCACTACCACTCCAGAATAACAGCATGGGTGAAAGCTCCTAGCTCTTCACCGACTTGTCAAAGAGAGTGTGTTAAAAATAGAAGACCCAGCTGAACAAGGTCTGCTTCATGTAAGCCTCCAATATAAAATTATGCATGTGGCTTCAGTTCATTTGGCTTAGGAAAATCCAGAGTAACTTGAGAAGTCATTACGAGAAAAGTACAGGCCTCTTGCCATCCTTTAATGGCTTTCTCACAGTTCAAAATGCAACATTTACAAGGAAAGTCTTTAAAAAAAATGACAGAAAAATCTCAGAAGACAACAGAATGAGTCAAGGAGATTAATAGAGACCTTGGATTTTTCTAATTCACAGTAATTAATATCTTGGTGTTTCGTGAGTTCCCATTTCAAGTGGAATCAGAAAAGGATCAGTACTAGCTTCTTGTCTTTAAATTGAGGCAAAACCCCAATTGGCTTTGAAATCTCACAATTCAGAGGAAGTTAGGTTTTTGTTTTCTAAGGCTTTTTTTAAAAAAAAATTTGGCTATAGAGGCATCGGCTTTTGTTTTCAGTCAGTAAGTCCATAATGCTTAATTATATGTCTATTATTTATAGAGTAAATTGTCAGATACTAAAGATATCACACATCTTTAAAAAGCATCATGAAGTTGCTCTTACAATTTTAACATAAGTGCTCCTTCACTTCAAGCAGAGTTTAATGTACGGTGGGTCAGAGGCTACCATCCTTTGCTTTCCTTCTGTTCCCAGTGGGTAAAAGTATAGAATATGTTGTAAATGGCAAGTATCTTTCACAATATACCTCCTCAGCATATGATGTTGGAGCTATTTTTCATTATCAAGGTTCATGGGATACTGCAGACTTAAATATTGAAGAACCCTCATGGTGCAGTGGTTAGAATGCAGTATTGCAGATAAACTCTGCCCACTGCCTGGAGTTTGATCCTGGCGTGGGTCAAGTTTGATTCAGCCTTCCATCCTTCCAAGATCAGTAAAATGAGGACCCAGATTGTTGGGGGCAAAATGCTGACTCTGTAAATTACCCAGAGAGAGATGCCAAGCACTACAAGGCACTATGTAAGTCTAAATGCTATTGTTATTGACAAAAATTGACAGCAAACAGCACTGCGTGCCTTATTTTTATGTATTTTAACACATTAACTTTCTGTGAAAATTTTTGTGCTGCCAGAAATGATTAATTTTTTTATCCATCTTTTCTATAAAGAGCCTAAGAAAAAGAAGATCACTGAAAAACAAAGCACAGACTCCAATGTAAGACTAAAATACTTAATAAATGAATAGAATTCTTTGTACAGCTCCCCACCCTACCTGTAGATTCCTTTTCTCAATCTATTTGTAATACTATTATTGCCACTTTTCTTATTATAAGTAAATTGCCATATATTGTCACATACAAATAAAGACCAGTCTTCACCAGTCAAATGGTCTCTATCCAACTTGTCTTCTCTGAATTATAATCCAACTAGTCTGGAGAAATTTGGACTAGATAACGCAAAGCTCACATAGCTATTGACATTTTTGGTCAGCTCACTCATAATAACAATGGCTATGCTGCTGCATGAATAGATCCCTGTATGCTGTAGTTAAAAGTTTTAGGATGGGATGGTAAGTGCACACTACTTAAAATATTTTCGTGCCACACTGTTATTTTTCTACTAAAGACAGAGATACTAGGATTCAAAGAGTTGAATGTTGTGTTTTATTTATTTTTTTAAGTAAAGTAAAATGACCAAATGGATAACAGTATAAAAATGTACTAATTAAAGAAAAGAAGGTACTAGTGGCTAACTAACTCCTTCCATGTGTTAGATAATACAAGGAACTGTTTTTCCCAACAAAGTTGAGAAACTGATGTACAGTATGTTGGGTTTAACTCAGTTTTTAGATTTCAACCAAAGAGGGACACCATGGAGTATCAGTCATCACATCCCCAGGCCATGGTTTGGCAGAAGAGCGGAACTGCCTTTTTATACCAGCAACAGGCTCCTCTTCATTAGTAAAATTAGAAGGCCATTTCTTTCACACTCATCAAGTAAAATACTGGCCAGACAGCTCACGGAGCTGAAAAAATTATATCATTCTGTGACATTTTACTTGTTTTAGGAAAAAATGGTGAATGTGTTATTTTAATGGTAATTTAATGGACTCATTAGCTTAATAGGGGTGTGTATATGTGGGAGTCCTGGTTAATATACTACTTGGAAAAGGTCATCTCTGAATCCTGAGCCAGCAGGTAATTTTCCTTTTGGTGTAATAGAAATAGAAGGCAAGTCTTCAAAAATAAACCGGTCCATCTGCCTTTATCTGAAGTCAAATACCTGAGCACCAATAACCTTTTCCCTGGCAACAGTCTCTCTAGTAAAGGAAAATATTTGTAGCTCAAGGTTGAAATGAAGGATCTTTGGTGCTCTCTGAGCTTGGTTCTTTTCTTTCAGTGGTTATCATACCAGGTAATGTTATCAAACCAGGTAATGTCATCCATGCTAGTAAGAAGTGGAGTTTGTTATCACTTTATATTCTCGTTGCTTGCCCTGTCAGTGTTGTTGGTGGGACTCTCTCTAATATTTACATTTTCTCTCTAATATTTACATTTTCTCCACAATTGAAGCTAATAGAAGTATTTGGGCATAACTGCGTCCACTGATCCATCTTCTAATCCTTTCAGTGCCTTGACATGGTTGATGGCTTACTATCCCTTTAACTTTGGCATTAAAATATTACCTCAGTGACTTAGATCAGGGGTCCCCAAACCCTGGTCTGCAGCCCAATGCTGTTTCTCAGTCCATTTGGAACCAACCCACAGAAGTGATGGGTTGAGTGGCACGTGCAAATGCATATGTGCAAAGCTGCATTTGTGAAAGCAGAGCGCACACACAAAACCATCTCCTCTCTCTCCCGCCACCAACGCTGCCTCCACCAGTCTGCCAAGCTGGAAAGGTTGGAAATCGCTTATTTAGATGACTTGGAATAGGACCAAAATTATTCATCTCTGAAGCAGATTTGACTTAATTTGTCTCAATTGAAGTGAAGAAATGTATCATGTATGTGCCTACCATGTTTTCCAGAAAATAAGGCAGGGTCTTATTTTATATTGACCCCAAAAATAAGACTTGGCCTTATTTTCGGGGAGGTCTTATTATTTTTGAGGTGCAGGAGGCAACAATCATGGTCACCTCATGACTACTGCTGTTTTGCAATATTTTTGGAGAGGGCTTATTGTCAAGGAAACAAGGTACATCTGGACACAGGTGGAGAGGGATGGGAAAGAATTACACACACATTTGCAGATTAAAAAGGATTTAAGTCTTGAGATTGGAGAGAAATTGTGTAAAATGAAGAGTCCACAACTGAGAGGTCTAGCAACATGTTATGCATAGGTATGATGTCACATCCCATTTTGTTTTCATGGTTGGCTCTCATACTACATATGTATGAACCATTGTTATTTTATTATTTAAAAACCCCTCATACTCAATTTGTCTTTCAGTTTATTTTTCAGGTTATCTGTTGTTATTTGCTCAATGCATATTAATGGTGCTTATTAGTCAACACATATTAGGCCATGGGACATTTGAAGAATCATTTCCTTAAATTAAATAAAATGATTACCAATGCAAGCAATCTTCTACAAAATATCATATAACTTCAAGAAATTGAGAGGGTAATGGGCACCAGAAGAGTATATGATTGCATTCAAGGGCTGAAGAAGGTTTCTGGCAATGATTATACATTTATGAAGAAGTAATATTTTTCTACATTTATACAGATAAGAATTTAGTTTTGATTTCATCTTTGCTGATAAAAGACACTCATTCTAATGCTATTTTAGCATGCTACCAAGCCTATGCTTCAGCCTAATCTGACTTTTTGGCTCTGGCATAAATTGGCCTGAACTAGTGGGATTGAATAGAGTAAATCAGTTTAGAAACTGGATTAGCACACCATAAGTAGATATGTAAAAAGACACCAATCTAGTCGTACTTTGAAAAGATGGATTTTTTTTTTGACCAAAATAAAACACATTTTGTGTTTAATCTCACAGTTTTTCCTGAGTTCAGAAAAAAGGTGTACATGAATGCCTGCATGCTATTTTGTAAATATTTCTGATGTATCCATTTTTATAATCACCTTTGCTATTGTATAGCTTTCTGTGATCAATTTTCAGAAAATGCCATTTTTGAGTATTTTTAGTAATATACAGAACACAAATGGCTAGACATTGTGGTAGGATAATAATTTCAACTGATCTTTTCAAAATGCCCACCCTGTGTACCCATTTTGTGCACAATGTTATATTGCAGCATTAGCGGATATAATCTAGAAATACTTTCCTATAATAATATCTTTATTATAGGAACATAGTTCTTTATACAGTGGGACCTTAGGTGCCAACCATAATCCGTTCCAGGACTTCAGTTGGCACATGATTTAGTTGTGAACAGAAGCAAGACTGACTGCACATAAAAAATGGTGTGGAAGGGGAAATTGCCACAGCAGGGAAAATCGCCACAGCTGTATTTATTCGGCCCTGAGGATGTGTTCGTGACATGAGTGAAACATTTAGCAGATTTTTTCGGTCAGCACCAGTGGTGGGATTCAGCCGGCATGCACCTATCTGGGAGAACCAGTTGTTAACTTTCTAAGCAGTTCGGAGAACCGGTTGTTGGAAGAAATCTCCTTTTATTTCTTTCCACTTTACAGGGCTAATCCTGTAAGGAAGGCAGGAAGGAAACATTCTGCTGTTGTTTCTAGCTAATCTTTGTTGCCCTGCTTACAGAAACTGCCTCTCTGGTTAACCCTTATGACATTGCAACAGCTAAGGCAAAGCGCCCATCGACCTTAGTGACATTGAGTTGGCCATACCCACACAGTCACATGATCACCAAGCCACACCTACCCAGCTGGTCATTAAGGAAGAGAACCGGTTGTTAAATTATTTGAATCCCTCCACTGGTCGGCACCCAAATTGTTCCTGGTCTGAGCCATTCGCGACCCGAGGTCCCGCTGTATAATCTAAAGAGATCTCTCTGATTTTGCTCTGTTCCTCCTAATTTTCTCAAACTTTTTTTTTCCTGAGCCAGGTTGGAGTCCTCAGCATTAATCCCACTGGATCTGGATCCTTCAAGGAGGGAAGCAGGTCTACACTTGAGAAAAACGTGTCTCCATGTGTCTTTCAAAAATAAACCCATAATTCAGGCATATGTGCTGTTTCTTTTTAAACACAAGGTTTTGTCAGGCAATGAGCAGGCCAACCTTATGCTTTTGACAGGAAGATGTTTATCCAAAGAATTAACGCAGATGAGTAATCTCGCGTTCAACTGCCAGTTTTCGGGTGGTGGGATTCCAGTAAACAGCCAGGCCCTTTGAACTTGGGACTTTCACTTTATGTCATGCACTAACCACTAAGAACAACACACTGCCACAACCTTCTTCCCTGGTAAACCCAAAACACAAATTCAGCCATGGAAACTCAGACTATAAGGGTTTGTTTTTTTTCTGAAGAAATCACCCCTTCATCCCAGTCTTTCTAATTTGCCACTGTCTTGAAATGTGCACTGAAGCATTACCTGCCACGGCTTCTTATATACAAAGCATTTTGTTTTTCTTAGCATGTCCTTTGGAAAAAAAATACTTCCAAAATGTTCTGTGCAGAGCAAGTAAACATTATGTGACTATAGGCTGTTTCTGCTTTAAGTTGATTTTTTTACACACACAAAATGCCTGTTCCTCCTTTCTTGTCCTCTCTCAGTGCTCATTTTAATGTGACTTTGAACACTTCTCACCAGCAGTTCATGGAAGGGCAACTTGCACTATCAAATGGATGTCTAATGAATAGACATAGGCATTCAAAAACTGGAAAGGAGGGAAGGAGGGTGGGAGAGAGGGAAGGAAGGAAGGAAGGAAGGAAGGAAGGAAGGAAGGAAGGAAGGAGGGAGGGAGGGAGGGAGGGAGGGAGGGAAGGAAGGAAGGAGGAAAAGTTCTAAATCACTGAATCTGGCAAAATATGCTTCTTTTAAATGGCACTTTGCTAGATTTTAAAAATTCAAAACAAATCAAAGTACTTTTTTGTATAATGCATTTTTAATCATCCTAATTTTGAAAACCTCAAGAGAAGCAAGTAATTACAATATAATCATGAAAAATACATTAATTATCTTTGTTCAGAGATGGACAAACCAACAGAACACTACAAAACAACCTATCACATTAAATTTTAAATAGTTATAAGAATTCCAGAGAGAAGTTAGAAAATAGAATATGTCATCTTTAGAACTCTTTCTAAAGTTCTAAAGCACAAGAAGTTCCCACTGCCTTTTTGCCATTCAATGTACTTCCTCCCTCCCCCTCCCTCCTCTCTCTCTCACACACACACCTTTGCTTATGAAGACAAATTATAATAACTGCATTATTATACCATAAACCATAGAAGAAATCAATCCAGAATTCTCCCCCAAAACACAAATAATATGGCTCAAATTATCATATTCTGGAAATATTATGCAAAAAGCTAATTCTGCGGAAAAATCCATAAGTCTGGGAAAGGTGGAAGGAAAAGAAAGAAAAGCAGAATCAGCAACCAGAAGAAGGAACTCAGTTTCACAAACGATGAGTGCATAGTTGGAAAATCTAAAGAACCAGGTGGGGAAGAAATCATCCTAGAAAAGATGACTGATGTAATCACTCAGAATCAACACTGATTTGATGGCACATAGTTATTATAATTACATGTAGTTCTCGACTTACGACCACAGAGCCCAAAATTGTTAAGTGAGACAGTTGTTAAGTGAATTTTGCCCCATTCTATGACTTTTCTTGCCTAGTTGTTAAATGAATTACTGCAGTTGTTAAGTTTGTAACACAGTTATTAAAAGGAATCTGACTTCCCCCTTGACTTTGCTTATTAGAGAGTTGCAAAAAGTGATCATGTGACTCCAGGACACTGCAACCATCCTAAAGATGAGTCAGTTGCCAAGCATCTGAATTTTGATCACGTGACCATGAGGATACTGTAATAGTTGTAAGTGTGAAAAGTCATAAGTCACTTTTTTCACTGTCATCGTAATTCCAAATGTTCACTAAATGAACCGTTGTAAGTTGAAGTCTACCTGTCTATATCTACTTTTATCTAATGAAAGAATTCCAGTATTCTTTTATTACCTCATTCTCAACATACAGATTTTGTACATTCTTTTCTAAAGTTAATCTGAAAAAAAGGTTACGATTATGCACTTGTTTATATGTGCATATGTAGATGCTTAAAATAAATAAATAACACTAAAATAAATGGGGTATGGCTTGCCTGAGGCTATAAAGTGAATCCAATTACTAAGTCAATGCAATTGGCTGGGTTTGCAAAACACACTTAACCATAGACTAACCATATGACCTAAGTTCCTATCATAAAGTAGGCCAAAATATTAGCTAGCATATGGTTCTGTGTATTGTGCAAACATACCCAGTGAGTTCATAAACTGTACAATATTTGAACTAGGATTACCAAATCTAAAACTCTCATCTTTAATCAGTACATTCATCAGATTATATCCTTGGTTGATTATACCTATCGTTTTACGAAGCCTGTCTTCCTTCAGCTAAGAGAATCAAACCCTAATAACCAATTGATGGCAGCTGATTTTTCTGACTGTGTCTTCAAGAAAAAGCACAGTATGTTATTTCTCACAACTTATCTAAATAATCTTAATAGCACCATTGCTGCTACTAAGACCTTGAGAAAATCCTGAACTGCAATTGGATTCACCCATCTCCTCTGGGATAAAACTACAATGAAGTATTTATAAGATTTATCTCTTTACAAGATAAAATTCTAACACTAATAGGATTAACCTAAAGGACTCTGTTCCCAACTTCCATAGTATTTTAGGGTATTTTAGAAGTAGAGATAGTTCTCAACTCTGGACAACCACAACCACTTGTTTAGTGACCATTTGAAATTGCAAACAGCACTGGAAAAAGTGATTTATGACCATTTTTCACACTTACGACTATTGTAGCATCCCCATGTCATGTGATCAAAATTAGGATGCTTGGCAACTGGCATGTATTTATGATGATTGTAGTATCCTGGAGTCATGTGATTACTTTTTACAACCTTGTCTAGTAAAGGAAGTAATATTTAAATATTATTAAATGTTTAAATGTGAGCTTTGTAGGTTCTGAATGTTGGGTGTATGTGTCTACTAAAAAGGGAAACATCAAGACATGGGTAGATATATCTCTTACACTTCAGACATGGGTCTAGTTTTGGATGACTTGTTCCTTGGCAAAAAGTCACCTATCGTAGTTCTCCTTTCATTCTCTTCTTCACTCCCTTCCTCTGGCCTACACTTTCTCCTAGTTGGCTCATTTTAATCCAGCCTTCTTCCCCTTCCCCTCAACTCTTCCACCTGTGAACCTTCCTCACCTGATCCACTGCAGTGATTCCCTGCTTGTGGAACTTCCCAATCTCTTCCTAGTTGGGTAAATTGCCAACCAATTTCTTCAACCCTTTGTATAGGCAAAGATGCCCACCAGACAAGGAATCCCAGTTAGGTAACATACCAGAAGAAAAAACACTTCATGTTTTCTCTTTTTTATTTATGAATAATATTTAGGTCAATAGTGGTGAGGGGAGAGAGACTCCCTGCTCTTTGAGTTCCCAATGTCATTCTTTCTGGCTTCCCTCTCTCCCCGCTTAGCTTCCAATTCAAACTCGGAATATTTTAAATGATTCTCAGATAACTTTTTGCCTAGCTCCAAACTGGCTCCCTTCCCTTCCTTTCTATTCCATCCCACACTGACTGACCTGCTTTAGACCTGGAAGCCAGAAGCTCTGAGAGGAAAACCAATCTAGCTTTTCATTGTTTTTATTCCTGCATCCTGCAGTAAAGATCTTTGGTTTAATCTTTGTAGGCTTGCCTCAACTTGACTGCAACTATCTCTGCTTCCATCTAGCAGTATTGGCACCCTCTGAGTTCCATCAATTAAACAGATTAAACAATATCATCTGTTTGATGATCCCTGGAAGCCCACCTTTTCTGCAGCACTGCTTGCCCTCTGGAATAACCCCCCACCATCCTGCCCCAATTCAATGGCTGCCACACTATTGCTACTTCAAAGTTTCTTGGAAACCTGGATCTTCTCCCAGGTCTTTGGCAAGGATGATTGATGCCCCTTTCTTCTTTTTTGTTCCTTTTTTGTTTGTTTTGTTCACTATCATTGTTCTGTTTCTTTTTAAGTGTTGATAAATGTGTGTGTGTGTGTGTGTGTGTGTGTGTGTATTTATTTATTTATTTATTTATTTATTTATTTATTTATTTATTTATTTATTTATTTATTTATTTATTTATGTGTTTGTTGTGGCCCAGCAGGAGCCGTTGGAGCTGCAAACAGACTCTGACAGCGAGGGGGCCTTATGAGTCGGCTCTGGAAGAGGTGGAGGACCCTGGACAGGGTTCCGACTCTGAGCCGGGTGCATAGAGGCTGGTTGGCCACCAGGAGGTGCCTGAGGCATGGAGCAGTGGTGAGAGCCGAAGGTAGGGTGCTCATGACTCAGGCCTTGAAGTAGTGACGAGGAGACAAGGGAGGTGGTTCTGGATGCCAGGCAACGCCGGGCAGATCGACAGAGAACACAGCTACACAGTTACAAAAGATAATGGGACTCAGCTGGTTGTAATTAGGCTGCTCTCAAGATTGTATTTAAGGAGGGACCCAGGGAGGAGTCTGATTTGCAGGATTCAACTTCATTCATAATGCTGGAGAAGCTGTTATCTGTCTATGTCGAAGTCTGAGTTGCTGCCAAGGTTCTTATCTGTTTGTTTATGCTTGGGCTTTCAGCCACTGAAGTTTATGTTTCCTGTTAATTAAAGTGCTGTGAAAATTCCAGTTAAGCTTGTCTTGGCATTTGTTACTGGACGTAGGAGGGGGTCAGAATGCACGCACACACACACACACACACACACACACGCACACATTATATTATATTATAATATAATATAATATTGTATTGTATTGTATTGTATTGTATTGTATTATATTATATTATATTATATTATATTATATTATATTATATTATATTATATTATATTATATTATATTATATTATATTATATTATATTATATTATATTATATTATATTATATTATATTATAATATTATATTATATTATATTATATTATATTATATTATATTATATTATATTATATTATATTATATTATATTATATTATATTATATTATATTATATTATATTATATTATATTATATTATATTATATTATATTATATTATATTATATTATATTATATTATATTATATTATATTATTGTTTATTATATTATATTCTTAAAATGTTTTAACAATAACCAACTATATTCTTAAAATGTTTTAACAATAACCAACCACAGAGTTGCTAGGTATTTGGTGGCATATAAGTTTAAAAAATTATAACTCATTATTATTAACTGTTGAGTTGCACTTGTAATTGATAAATAATAGATACATGTTTCCCCCTCAGAAAGAGTGGATAAGAGGCAGATAAGTGTTTGAGATAGAAAACAATGAAATTCTGACTTTGGGATTTACTGATTAGATTAATTTTTTGTTTATTAACCAAAAATGATTAATATACATTAAGTTTGCCAATGTAAAAAGTTGAGGCTGTGACTTCACTGCCTTTATTCTGCTGTGTTGAAAAGATTGGAAATTGATGCTATTTACTCTATTTTTTTCCCCTTTACCTCACTCTTCTTTCTTCACTTTTTCCTCTTCCTACTATCTTTATTTTCACTTGTATTTTATATTTTGATCAGTTAAACACAATTATAAAATAAAAAATAAAGAAAGAACAGAGATGAGAGACTAGGAAATTAATTGACATGAGTTGGTAGGGCAGTGATGGCAAACTTTTTCAGCATTGAGTGCTGAAAAGGGAGCGTGCGTGCACTGGAAAATAAACTTCTGTTTTCCAGCACGCGCCTGCGCATCTGCCAGCTAGTCTTCCAGTTACCGGTGCGTGTGACGATCAGCTAGCCAGCACGCATGATCACACCGGAAAACAGAAATCCAACTCTTCCTGTTTCTGGCATGGCATTCACAAAGACCAGCTGATCGTCATGTACACATGCCCGCCGGAGGAGTACGAAACCCAGAGGAGGAAAGTGTGATGCCACGTGTGCCAGGAGACAGAGTGCCACTCTGAGCACATGTGCCATAGGTTCTCCATCATGGTGGTAGGGTTTCAGAAATGGTGCTTCCCCCAGAAAGAGCTGTCCTCTTTTAGAATTGCCTTATTCTTTTTTCTTTTGTTTTTGATAGACCAGCTTCTGCCAAATCTCAATTCAGAAGTCCAATTCCCAAAATATTCCTATCAGGTGGAAATGCTGAGCATTGCAATACTATGCTGGCTTTGCTGGTCCATTCACATTGAAAGGAAATATATGTAAGATTTTCTCCTTTTTCCATATTTATGCATTATAAAGCATATCTATTCTCCTCCGTTTGTTATGTCATTTAATTCCAGTCCCAAACAGTAATCTACCAGGAGAGGTTAACCAACTAAAAGTAATATGTAGCACATGCTAAAAACATTATATAACAGCAATTCTATAATTCATCCCAAAATGCATTGTATATCTTTCAAAGACATCTTAAGATAGAAGCCGCTACAGATTAAGATTGAATGCTGCAGTGCTTTCTATTGCCTTTAAAGAGTGTAATGTCTTTTAAAATGACCACTGTTGGGACAGAGTTGGGGGAAAGCTTAGAAAATAGGTTCAACACTGGAGAAGAAAAACAGCCCAACACTCATATTGAAATGATAGATTAATGATCTGCTAAGTATTATTTTTAAAAGAGAGAGAGAAAAAAAATATATTTTCCAGTTGGAGAGAAGGACAATAATGAGGTCCCTTGCTACCACTTAGCTCAGTTGAGTTGCAGAGAGAAACATAGGGGTTCCTGCTGCATAGGCTGAGCCGTGGCTAAAATCTCCCTTTGTTGAATAAAATCATTTGGCAGGAGTTAAATTATCAGCATAGAAGAGTTTGCTACCGAGAACATCTCTTGGGCTCCGCAGTGCTTGATATGGATGCATTTCTGCACAAATGGAGATATGAAGATGGTTACTGCTTCTGAATTGTAGAAAGTTGAACTGATTTGCAGTGACTCAAAGAGAAAGCAAATTTCACAAGTATTAGGGCTCAGTCCTTCCATAGACTACCTGGGCTTTCCCCCTGCAGTTGGTAGATATCCGGTTTCCAGATTCCCATCCAAGGGATTCCTAGCCTAAAGATCACGTGTGAGCTATGGGGTGGTGGAGGTGTAGGATTTCTCTGTGATGGTATCTGCCCCAGTGATAGAATAAGTATAAAGATGAGTTCTACTTTCCCCTATCCATTCACTGCTGAAATTGGCAGAAATTCTGATTTTGCCAGCTAATAGGGGACACTACATTGGCAGGGCATTTTACTCAGCCTTTAAAATGGTCTGTGGGAGTATTATTGAGGCATGGGTAACTAATCTCTACAGACTAGTACTTGTCTGTGGCTCATTGGGAACTGGATTGCACAAGTGAGTGAAGCTTCATTTGTGCATGCATGGGATCTAGGTAGCAGGCCAAACCATGGTCTCCCCTCTCGATCTGTGGAATTATTTTTTTCCATGGAACTTATCTGTGGTACCCAAAAGGTTGAGTGATGTTGCCTTGAGAGGTAAAGGAGGAAATGTTGTAGCCAGGACAATTTGGATAAAAGATAACTTAATGCACAACAGTAGGAATGGGAACATTGTTTAGAACAGGGGTGTCAAACTCATTGAGGTCTGCATCAGAGTTGTGTTTGACCTTGGGGGGGGGGGTCAGGATAGGTGTGGCCAGCTCGACATCACTCATGTCGAGAGTGCCTGTCATGGCCCGGGCACTCTACCAGCAAAAACGGGCTCCTGAGCTCCATTTTCAGCTGTGATGGCTTCCTGCAACCCTCTGCCAAAGAAAACAGAGCTTGGGAGGCCCCTTGTGAACTCCGTTTTTTCTGGCACAGGGATCGCAGGCTGGTCCTTTGCTATTTACAGAGTGGCCCCATGGGCCAAATCTAAGCAGGGCCACAGGCTGGATCTGGCCTCTGGGCCTTGAGTTTGACACCCCTGGTTTAAAAGATGGGGTATCCCACTCAGAAGACACCCTCCCTTGTTCCTGCTAAGTAAAGGTAAAGGATGGAGGTGGAGGGATATTGTTTCTTGCAAGATTCTACTACTATAACTTTACAATAAAGATAACATTAGTCTTATTTCCAATCTTTCCTCTTTAGAGCTCAAGGCAATTCTAGATGGATTTGCTTTCAAACTAAGATTCAAGTGAATTTTTTAGTTTCAGGAAAAAATTGATATTTGTTGCTGCGTAATGATTCGGTCTGTTATTCATTTCTTACCAATGCCTCTGAATTACTGGATGTCCTGAGTGTAATTGGCTTTTTTTGTTGATGCTTTTCTTTTTTTTAAAAGAAGCTGGAAGCAGGAGATACAATCTGAAAAATGACGGCACAATAGAACTTTCAACCTCTTCACTTATCACGGTGGGTCCTTGGAATTAGAAGCTAGGATGTACATGTTATTGGATGGTGGAATAGAACCAATGGGATAATCCTGTCTCTTTGGCCAAAAGCTCCATCCACTTGCCTCCCAATTTTGACCATGTGTTCCTACAGTTATATGGTCAAGATTGTCAGGCTCCACTCTGCTACCCAAAAATCTTTTCTGAGGGAGCCTCAACAATCTTGGGCTTGGCTTGCCAAGAACTATCCAAACAAGACTCATCTTGATGTAATTGTATAAAACATGTTTGACTTCTTATACAATCTCAAATCTCTTTAAATAAAATTTCAATAAAATAAAATTTCAATACAATAAAACTTTAATATGATTTATTACTATACTTTTCCTAATACTCAATTAACTCTATTGAGATTTGGAACTTTTATAATCATATCAAATTTAACATTATTACTAGGGCAAATTTTTAATAATCTGTAATGAGTTTTCATCAAAAGTTGGTTCTGGAATTCAGTTCTATGGGTGGTTCTAAATCTATGTTGCCATGGAAAGAGAATTATTGGTAGTGAGAGTTTCACTACAACATCACACTAAGGCTGCCTGATATAGATGCAAAGATGACCCTGCAGGAGTATGCACTTATAGAATAGAATAGAATTCTTTATTGGCCAAGTGTGATTGGACACACAAAGAATATGTCTGTGATGCATATGCTCTTAGTGTACATAAAAATACAAGATAGATTCCTCAATCATAACGTACAACACTTAATGATAGTCATAGGGTACAAATAAGCAATCAGGAAACAATCAATATCAATATAAATCATAAGATACAAGCAGCAAAGTTGCAGTCCTGCAGTCATAGGTGGGAGGAGATGTGTGATAGCAGTGATGAGAAGACTAATAGTAATAGTAATGCAGCCTTAGTGAATGGTTTGACAGTAGTGAGGAAATTATTTCTTTAGCAGAGAAAAAACTGTCCTTGTGTCTAATTGTCTTGGTGTGCAGTGCTCTATAGTGTTGTTTTAAGGGTAGGAGCTGAAACAATTTATGTCCAGGATGCGAGGGGGTCTGTAAATATTTTCATGGCCCTCATTTTGACTCGTGCAATTAACTCATTTTAGTAACTTCTGCTATAACACAGGGCATTCCTATATCAAGGCTATACATTTTGGAGGAAATGAATAGCAACACAATGATGGTACTTCCGGCTCCTCCATTCATGATTTCTCTTGAGTTATGCTTATCATCTGTATTGCGTTGTCCACTTACTTGCCCACTAAAATAAGTCTTGTGAAGGCTCAATCAATTGAAAACAAGAAACACAGAAGTGACATTATCTTTTACAGACAGGTCCATGGATCATGATGGAGTGGCATGCTACTATCCACATGAAAGCTGAACCCAATGGTGTATTAACCATGAAGCAGATTAAGTGTGTTCTTAGGGCACACTTAGTTGAGAAAGAAAGAAAAAACCAATGAAGATTTGTACAGGGGATTTATCAGTGCTTAGGGCACCAGTGAGCCTTAATCCGCCACTTGCTGGACCTATTTGAAGGGTTGAATTCTTTCTTTTAATATTGCTGACTACATAAACCCATCTGCAGTCCTTTGGTTTTAGTATCCTTAAACTTAGTCTCCATTTTATACTGGAATTCTGATCTTTGAATATATTTCTTTTCTGTTGGAAGCAATTCTCTCCCCTTTCCAGTCTCTGATTTTTTTTCTTTCCAAATGACTATTCTCAATTCAGTGTCTTCCTTTCATCACATTGAATAAAATCATTCAATTGGCAAGAAGAGGAGGGGAAAAAAGGAGGGGAACATCAACTACCAGCAAAATCAACTGTATTTGTATTTTTTGCAGCAGACAGCAGATGTTTTCTTTTCGAGTCTGAAAAGAACAAAGCTCCCTCCTGGCTTTATTTTAAACAAGAGCTAGCACCCCCCGCTGTTCCAAATGCATCAACCAAGAGAAAAAATAAATGTCTGAGATTCTCACCAGATGCATTTATGCAAAGCCTAGCCTTGGTGAGGAGCCGCTTAAGATGAAACTATCAGTGGTGGGCTGCTGCCGGTTTTTTTTTTTTTTTTTTTTTTTTTGTAAAATATTTTATTCAATTTTCAATTTTCACATTCCATTTGCAATCATTTATACACAGGGTATTTACTATAAGAAAAGAAGAAAAAAAAAAAAAAAAGGAAAAAAGGAATAAAACGAACAAATAAAAAGGAAACACAACTCATCATTCCCAACCCCACCTAACCCTTGCATCCTCCATACACCCCATCTACCCCCTCCAACTTTCCTTTCTCCCTCTAACACTCCCCTCCTACTTCCCTTTCCCCTCAAACCTTCCTTCTCCCCTTACTCCCCAGACACCCTCCTTACATACTCCTTACATTCCCCTTACTCCTTCCTTACTCCTCCCTCTTCCTTCCCTCTACCTCCCTCCTTGGTGTATGCCTTTATTCGAGTGTTGTTTGATCTAATAAATGTAAAATGAACCAAGGAAAAAAAAAAGATAATAATAATAATAAAAAAAAAAGGAACCACCGTATATAAATACATTCTTGTTCTTATTAAGATTATGTTAACCCCCCCCCACCCCACCCCCCACAATCCCCATCCCTAATCCTCCCGGCTTCCCAGGGCCCACACCTGGCACTACCTTCTATCTAAAATATCTTGTATACATATGGATTAAAAAATAAAAGTAATATATAAAAAAGAAAAAAAAAAAAGAAACCATTCTTTGTGTTGATCTCAGCCCCCCATCTTTATCTATGCTTAAATAGTATAAATCATTCTATCTATATTTTATTCTCGTCTCTTACTTCTTTGCTATTTACCCCGATCTTCTGTAAACTCTCCCGTTCCCTTCCTAAACCTCATGATCCCTTCCAATAAGATTTAAGCAGCATAGTTCCTGCCATATATTCAAATATAACTTTACAGACAAGTAATCAAACTTTCCCTTCTAGTAAAATTTAAACAACGTGAATGATCTTTCTTTACCCCTTTTTCAAACCGTAATTCAAAATAATCTAACCAGATTTCCCCTTCTTAGTAAAGTTAAGCAACATAGATCAGATATTACTTTACACAGGAATCAATTTCTATCTTAAGATAATTCCAACCGACTTCCCCTTCTAGTAGAATTTAAATAACTTAGTTCATTCCACATGCATTTTACTCTCATCCCCCACTTGTCTGATATTTACCACTATCAAATTTATACTAACATTTGTTTAAAATATAGCTCAGAGCGATTTGTAGCATGAATCATTCCACATATTCCAGTAATACTTTCAACAAGAGTCAGTTAACCTTCTATTTTAAGGTAGTCGCTTCTAACAAAGTTTAAACAACATAAATCATTCCGCATTCTTTTTACAGTTATCTTAAGATAATCCCAAGCGGCTTCCTGTTCTAATAAGCTTTAAACAACGTAAATTTTGCCCTCTTCCCTTGCTTGTCTGGTATTTACCACAAATAACATAATTCATTCCACATACATTTTACCCTCATCTCTTGCTTGTCTAATGTTTACCACTATCAAATTTATACTAGCGTTTATTTAAAAAGTAACTATAACAACCAACTTTCCCTTCAAATAAAAGTTAAATAGCATGGATCATTTTCAAATAATACTTTCAGCAAGAGTCAGTTAACCTTCTATTTTAAAATAGTCCCATCTAACAAAGTTTAAACAACATAAATCATTCCGCATTCTTTTAACCACTATCAAATTTGTGCTAACGTTACTTTAGAATCTAGCTCAAAGTAGTTTCGTCCAGCTTTCCCTTCTGATAAAAATTAGTCCACTTTTTCTACCGGAGAGAGGTCTCAAACCCCCATTCAGTCCTCAACTTTAGAAAGTCTTTTGAAGTATCTAAATTCTCGATCTGCGTTCTTCTGCTTCTCCGAGGGAGGAGGGGCTACCCCCTCCATCTTGCAGCCGCATGGCCAGCCGTTTGCTTTCTCCTTCCGCTTGTCTCTCCTCTCTTCCGAGCGCGTCAGGAAGTCCCGCCTTCAGAATCCTACAATAGAAATCTTGAGCCTCCGAAATAGAGTTAAGACGAAATCTTTGATTCTCAAATGTAACCGTGATGCCGGCAGGGGCCTCCCATCTGTATCGAATCTGTTGACTCCTAAGCTCTTTAGTTAAAAAGGCGTAGTCCCTTCTTGCTCTCAATATCTGGAAAGGAATCTCTTTGAAGACAATCAGGTCCTGGTCATCAATTCGGAGCCTGTTATTATAAAAATTTTGCACAATCGCGTTTCTAGATTCTTTTGTAGAGAAATATATAATTATGTCCCTCGGGAGCTGTCGCTGTTCCGCTATCAATGAGTTCTGGCGATAGATTTTCCGAATCTGCCAATCAAAGTTAAGTCCCGGGCTTCCCAGCGCGTGGCTGAAGGCTTCAGCAAAGGTCTGTTTTAAATTCTCTTGCTTCTTTTCACGGAATCCTCTGACTCTAATTGCAAATGCCTTCCTATTAAAATTTAGTATCATAAGCTGTTCTTCGTTATTTCTGATTTTTTCTTGTAAAATTTGAATATTGGTAGTCAAATTAAAATTAGCCTTCTCCAGACTTTCCAATTTGTTTTCTATTTCAGCAGAGTAATCTGACAGGGCAGACACAGCTGCAAAAGTATTCGCCTTCAATTGATTAACTTTAGATTGTAAATCATCAAATAATTCCAATACAAATTCCCTGATTTCTTTCTTAAAAGCGTTAAGCATTTTAAGGAGATATTCCTGTGTTAAAAGTTCCTCAACAGAAGACATAGGAGACAAAGGCTGTGTTTCCAATGAAAATTCTTTAAATTCTTTTGTAGCAAGACGCTTCTTTGATTTGGATGGCATAATAAATAAGCAAGTAAGCAGAGCTTCGCTCCCCTCTATTTCCAAAAAAAAAAAAAAATTTATTTTCTTAAGGAGCAGTCTGCAGGAAGTTAACACCGGCTAAGTATATCAATCATCCACGGAGAGAAATCGCCATTTTGAGGTCTAATTAGACAAAGAAGTCTCTAAGACGAATGGTGCTGGTATTTACGATAGTACTGAAAACATAAATCTCACAGGGGTGGGACCCGCCCGTATCAATTCTAGCTTGAAAAAAAAACTTTGTCTTGTCCTGGGGGGGGGGCTAGCCTGTCTGGGGCTGCCAAAAAAAAGGCAGCTGAGAAGAAATGGCTGGAGATAAGAGCTCCGCTTCGGCCGGAACTAATCTCTTTCCACAGCCAAAAAAGAAAAAAGGCTGTGGTTTACGATTAGATCCTAACCTATGGGGCTATTCTCCCTGCCCCTTTCTTAGCCAGAAAGGGGTGCTATCTATGATCTTATTTAGATATACAGACCAGATCTCTGAGGAGCTCGGTGGAGCCCTCCTCGGCAACAGGCCACGCCCCCCGGAACGGCTGCTGCCGGTTTTACTACCGGTTCACAACCCATGTGTACCAGATGAGTGCTGCGCATGTGTGCACTGTTCAATATAAATTGTTCTTCTCTCATGCACAGAACAATTTACAATGAACATGCAGTCACTAAAAACCAAAATGGCAGCGGCCCAGCGGCAGTGAGAGAACAGTTTCGGGAGCATGGCAGGCCTAGGTCACTGCCAGTTCTGCAACCCAGGCCTGAATTTGACCGGTTCAGCCAAACCGGATTGAACTGGGAGCAACCAGGAGCAACCAACCTCTGGAAACTATACATTCTGTCTCAAAGAAGCTGTTGCTGGTATATCATCAGGGAACAAAAAATTGGTATATGGAGTCAAATGGAAAGAGTTATTAGCCTTTTAGAAGGGTCAATGAAGTCTGAATGATTTCATCCTGAAACTCCATTGAATTGGAGACACCAACTGTGTCATGATCTAGAGAAATTTCAAGATAATGGCATAATGGAGTCATTGTCTAATGTTCTCTAAATACACATGAAGAATGGCTTAGTTTGAGTGCATTGTAAAAGGCCAAGGACATAATTGGTAGTAAAATGGAATCACACCTGCCCACTCTATACAGGTGATCCTTGACTTACAACCGTTTGTTTAGTGACTATTCAGATGGCACTGAAAAAAGTGACTTATGACCATTTTTCACACTTTAGGACAGTTGAGTATAATCTTTATTGTCACTGTAGTTAAATACAACGAAATTGTTGTAGCCTCCCCATGGTCAGTTGATCAAAATTGAGAAACTTGGCAGCTGGCATGTATTTACGATGGCTGCAGTGTCCCAGGGTCATGTGATCACCTTTTGCTATCTTCTGACAAGCAAAATCAAAGCCAGAATCACTTAACTACCATGTTACTAACTGAAGAACTTTTGTGAGTCACTCAACAACTGTGGCAAGAAAGGTCATAAAATGGTGCAAAACTCATTTAACAGTGTTGCTTAGCAGCAGAAATTTTGTGCTCAATTGTGATCATACTGTAGTTACGTATTGTACCCTAACCCTGCATTGAAGCATCCTTCGGCCTAAAAGTCCACATAAGAGCACACCAGAGGTGGTATTCAGCCAGTTCTAGCAGGTTCTGGAGAACCGGTAGCGGAAATTTTGAGAGTGGGGAGGGAATGGGGATTTTGGAATATCCTTCCCCTGCCATGTCCACAAAGCCACACCCACAGAAACAGTAGTAAAAAAAAAAAAAAAAAAAATGAATCCCACCACTGGAGAACACAGCATGCATTTCTTCTTCAGAAAGTAGAATAAAAATCAAAGTACTCATCTTTGTCATCACTGTGATACTTAGGCCACATAAATTTTGGATACTGCTATTTATATAAGTCCCAAATACTGAGGACTTTATTTGGTTCCCCATGCGGGAGCAGAGCAAAACCACAAGCAGCCTGTGCAATGCACAAGTCAAAGCTTCAAAAACCCATAAGATTGCACACGAGTCATCTATTCACCAGTCTGCCTCACTGATTGCTAAGTGGTACTGCTACTGCTACTGCTACTGTGTTTTCCCTGATGCAGACTGAAGAAAAGGATTGCTGCAAATTGACACAATTCCAGCCAAACAAACCTCTGATTGTTTTCCTATATTGCTGTTTAAGATTAAAGTGACAGCCACTAATGTATGTAAGATATTAAAAACAAGTACACCCAGACTACTGGAATTGAAAAGCAATGAAGGGCCCATATTTTCGGGTGTTCTTAAGTTACATGTATGGTAGGGATTAGAGCAAAAATATGGGTAACAGGAAAAAAATATTGGAAGATACAGAAATGCTTCTTTTGCTTAATTAGACTCATAATACACTCATTTGATGAACTAGAAGGAAAAAGTTAGAGAAAGGCCGATTTGCTTCCATGTTGCCTTATGTGTTAGTGTATAAAATAGGAGAGCAGTACGAAAATGAGATGATTAAGACTCGATAAATTATTGTTTGACCATAAATGCTAATTTGCTCTTGAAGATCATGATTGCTGCTTTTCAAGTCGACTGATTTGCAAAATGCCTTTGGTTTGAAAGAGGATAATATATTATGCTGAGGATCCGATTGCTGGTTCGTTTCATTTCCATTAAATCCTTGTCTGAATATTGCTTTAAACATCATTCATTTTATTATTAATTCCAAATGTAACAAATATGTTTTAAAATCTTGGCTGCTTCATTATAATTTAAAGTAGTTTGATATTTACACCTCTCGCCATACAAAGGAAAGAGTATTGCTGTGCCCAAATCCCAGTGTTGTAATGATTTAATAAAATAAGGATATGGTCCAGATACAAATAGCAGATTGAAAACAATTTCCTTCCCTGAATTTAACCATATTCTTGGCTATTCTAAATATCAAGTGTTCTTCTTTTTCTAACCAAAAGTTTAGTCCCATTTCTGGAGATATGATACATTCATATGAAACTTAAGAGATTTAAAGGAATTAATTATATATTTATTTTATGTCAGAATGCTTGTGACCTGCCAAAGCAGGGTCTTCTGTAGCTCCAATGGAAGCTGTGATTGAGGCTGCTTTCTGTAGTTCTTCACAGTCTGATGGAGTTCATGTTCATCAAATTACTTGCTGTCAACTGCTAAATTGGCTCTCTCTAGCACCCTGACACGATGGACATTCTCAGAATGGATTGTATTTAAATATAAGCATTATTCTCCAACCATGATGACTGAAAATCTCCATAGACCTTTAGCTATGCACTTATCTATGTACATCTCTAGCTATGCAAGGGATGGACACCCTTTAAGTGGGTGTGGGAGTGTGTATGGATTTCTGGGGAGGTTGCAGACTATAGGAGCCATTTGCACTTCAGTTTGAGATGCAGGCGGACTCACCCTGGTAGCCTGCACCTGTCTTTAGTGGTGAGGGGACATGGGACAGAGGACATCCTGCAGCCAAGAAGGCTCCACGCACCCATTTTCACTATTCAGGTAATCCTGAGGACACAAATAAGCCCCCAAGTGGCTTCAATGACTCTCTAAAGGGATGCAAAGGACCAGCTGTCTGCAAGGAATATAAATCCTTCCATTCCCCCACCATCTAGTCAGCCCTGAAAAAGCTTCTTGGATGAGCAGTGAAAGGTCTTCAAAGAAAAAAAAACAAGAAAGTCCAGTTGTCTCTTGAAAAAGCACCTTTGGGACATCATTCTGTAAGTTAGATAAGAGTTTACAACAATAGAGATAAAAGAAATACAGGTAGTCCTTGCTTCATTTAGCAACCATTCATTTGACTCTTACAGTGGCACTGGAAAAAGGGACTGACAACTGGTTCTCACACTTACGACCATTGAAGCATCCCTGCAGTCACATAATCAAAATTTGAGTGCGATCAGCATGCATTTGCAACAATTGCAGCAACCTGGTGTCATGTAATTACCATTTATGACCTACCCAGCCAGCTTTTGACATGCAAAATTAATGGCGAAAGCTGGATTCACTTAACAACCATCTGATTTGCTTAATGACTGCACTGATTTGTGCAACCATGACAGAAAAGGTCATAAAATCTTGCACTACCCACTTAACAACCACCTTGGTCCCAATTGTGGTTATAAATTGAGGACTACCTTTACTGCAGCATTTTTAACCATTTTAAGATATAGGAGGTTTTGTCCCTGAAAGTGACTTTGTGTATAGGTTTCCCTGTTCATACAAATTTAATGTGAATTCCCAGTAATCTTAAATAAGCCTGATGCATCTTATGTTCAGCTCTGACACATGCACTTTGGTGACGGAAGATTTTAATTTTTCATATTTCTCATCATAATCTCATTTTTTTTAAAAAAGTAATCATTACTAATTGGGAAAATGCCAGTGGACTAAGTGTTAAGTCCTCGGGCTTCTGACCTGGGCTGAGCCGAGTTTCACTGATTGGTTCCAGCTAAACATAGCCGTGGATTGGCTGGCCGCCCGATAGCGGTCTTACAAATAGCCATCAGACGGCCTCTTCTTTGTCTGTCATAGTTCTGTGCTAGCTTGTTAATAAATGGTTCAACTGCAACTTGGTGTCTGGTGTTACCTCGGCTTACGAACAAAGCACTAAGCATTACTTCAGATAAGAGATATGTTTGCCTTAATTTAAAATATTTTTATACTATTATGGGCAAATGGGACATAAAAATCCCATTTGAACCAGGCCTAGGGCAATTTTTGTGCACTATTTCCTTTTTCTCAGTAACCAAGTAGATGGTCCCTAAGGCACTTCTAAGCTGGATATGGAAGCACCCTTCCTCCTGGTATTGATAAAAAGGCCAGTTTGGTGTAATGGTTAAAAAGCAGAACTCGTTCTGATCCTCTCTTAGATATAGAAGCTGGCTGGGTGACTATGGGCGAGTTAATTCTCTCTCAGCTCAAGCCATGTCAATAGGATTGTTGTCCTGGGGAATATAGAAGGAGGGAGCTTTAGGTATTTTCCCTTGAGTTGTAAAAAAAGCCCATAAAGGCAGGATATATATCAAATGAGTAAATAGGTAGTCATTGGCAGAGCAAATGCATCTTCACTTCAATCTAAATCAGATAATCAAATTATTTCCCCATTATCAGCTGCTAAGCAACAAGTCAATATTTATACAAGAAGAGACCATGAATAAAATGCCTCCATTTTTTTTTATTGCACTTTTATTTCTACTGTTCTCAGGCAAATGTTCCCACTCAAATATTCTCAGTTATATCATCATCCTTGTTACGGGCACCTAAAAGACACTTAGATAAATTCAAGAAAATTATCATCTGCATATCCTCTGCCTAGATTTAGTTGCACATATTTTGTTTTGTTTTTTAAATGTTATATTTTTGGGTCTTCAAAGGAATTTAGACTCCTGGCAATGGCCTGGATGTGTTCCTGCAGTTTTCTTGGCAAGATTTTAGAAGAGGCTTGCCACCACCGGCTTCTAAAAATCTTTTGCTTCTCAGACCAGTACATCAACCATTATAGCAAACTCGCTATAATTATTGACAAAGGGTTTCTTACTAAAAACATTGTGCTATGAAACAGATGACGTAGGTTAGATATAAAGTACTGAAGGTGGATTTTGCCAGACATCCAGCTACTGGTTGGCAGAAGAGTAACTTTTATATATATATATATATATATATATATATATATATATATATATATATATATATATATATATATATATATTCTTTTTAAACAAAACAACGCATACAAAACAAAGCAAGTGAAGAAAAAAGAACAACTTTCATCAAGCATGTCATTTGGTTACAAGTTTTTGTGCATCAGTTCTTAAGCTCAGGATTAACATTACTGGTTTACATTAAACATAACTGAATATTTTGCTGTCATTGAGCATTATGTGTTCAAATTACCATTAATATTCTTTCATTTGTAACAATCCTTATTTCCTTAAATTCATAATTATCTATCAAATAACAATGAGTCTTTAACGTATTATAGTGTCACCTATCTCTAAGGAGAAAGAGCAAAGAATAGAACAAAGAATTCCCATTAATTTATAATATACATTCATATTTTCAATTGACCATAATGTCACCAATCAACCAGAATTCCAAGAATAGTTTTCCATTATTAATTATTAATCCATATAGTAGTTAAGTATTTCAATTCATGTATATATCAATTGTTCCTTACCGCAGAAGAGTAACTTTCTGTGTAACTTTCAGGCAATAACATGCCTGGGAAGGAATATTTTGCCCCCGCCCAATATTTAGGAATATAACAAACACAGGTATCTTTTTCCCAGTGTTTAATTGATTTTAATGATTTTTTTTTAAAAAGTTGATCTTTTTGCCCTGCTTTATGTTTTATTTTATTGTACGAAGCTGCCTTGAGGGCTTATATAAGCACAAAACTGAAATATAAATCTAAGAATAAATAAATATCCTGGAGAAGCTAAGAGTACCCAATAGTTTTCTGGTACTGAAACGGACTCTTTTACTGGTCTAAATTTTACTTCTCTTTTAGTTCACTGGTTCATTCTTCATAAAGACTTTTCATCAAAGTGGAAAGCAAAAATCTTAGCTGTGTTATGATGACCTCTTTCCCTCTCTCTCTTCACTGTTGCTGCTATGCTTACAGAGAACTACAGTCAAAATTTGACAGTCGAAATCTGTCAGAGTTTTCAACATTCCATGACAAACAGATTTACAGTCCATCACTAGTGGTGGCTTTCAACTTGGAAATTCTTTATATCTGCAAACAAGTTGCTTAATTTTCCTTACCTGGCATACTGTAGAGTGTAGACATTTTTGGAGGCTTGTTTCACTTCTTTGCCTTCTTCAATATTAAATAGGAGACATACTAATAAATACTTCTTTAGAGGTCAGAATGAGCCTGAGACCCTAACTCTAACTTCCTTCCTTCCTTCCTTCCTTCCTTCCTTCCTTCCTTCCTTCCTTCCTTCCTTCCTTCCTTCCTTGATAATATACATGCAGAGGTACTTTTACCTTTTCCCAACAAAAATCTATAAGGGGAAAGTGATTCATTTCTTATTGTTGCTAAGCATATATTTGCAATAGTTCCCCTAAGAAGACATAACTAATCTCAGAAAAGGGACTAACAAAAGCTCACAGTTACTTAAATCTTATGTAACTATTTCATTGTTTCTGTTTTATTTACTTGTTTTTCTTCTTGATATTGTTGGCTGTTAATGTTAATTGTATTTAATAATAAATAAATAGTTTGAATTCAGATGTTCCATGTGGTGTGGAGGGAGAAAAATTGAGCATCAGTGTTCATTCGAGTCTGCTCAAAAACCTGTGCCTACACACCTATGCAGACTAGGAAAAGAAATTACTAGCTCTGATTCTGGTCTCCAAAGAGATAAACAGATCACCTTATTGGACAAGAGTCTTGTGTCACTTTAATCATCATTAGGTTTATCATAATCTAAGTTTCAGTGGATGACTGTTTTGTTTTAAATAAGTACCAGGAGTGAATAATATGAATTTGTCTTCTGAAAGTGCCATTTTTCTACAATTTCTCAGTTTTGGGATATTATAATATTCATGTGGACACCAGTATACATCCAAATTCTGAAAATTGATCTCCTTCAATTCAGCAGAAATATTATCTCTGCAGTTAAGATACTAAAACTCCTGCACACACAAATCATAATAACTAAAATTAAATGATGAACTGTTTCATTTTTTCTATTAATATATTGAATGGTGACACCTAACCCAGATCAAGTTTCTTTTAAAAAGCCAATTCCTTTCCACCTTTTTTTAACAGTAACAGTTGGAAAAGTTGGTCTGAAACTAATAAGCTAACACATGGTTTTTGAAAGGGACTATAAAGTGAAAAAATAAAAAAGCAGGTTATGTAATCTTTACCAAAACACAAAATGCAGGTTATTACTATGAACATGTATGTATTTGACTGCATGTATATCATGCTGGGCATGTTACAGTAAAAAGAAACTTATTTTTTTCCAATCTCTTTTCACACTCACAAAAGCAAAAAAGATACTTTCCTCCAAAAAGTCCAGCTGATATATGTTATCTTCTTCCATTTTATTCTCAGCAATCCTGTGACGTAGCATAACTGAAAGGCAGAAATTGCCAAAAGTCACCAGAGGGTCTCAGAATGAGCAAACTCACATACAAACCTTTATATTATTAGAAGAATTGCAAGATCAGTGGAAATTCATTTGCAACTGATTGAAGAATCTCGATAGATTATAATGCCTGCATTCTACATACCGTAAGCAAATGGACTGAATCTTGAATTATATTTTTTGTCTCTGTATGAACTATAATTATAATAGTAAAATCAACCTGTGACAACTATATTTTAAAAGATGCATTTTTTCTCTAAATCAAATAATTATAATTGAAAGCAATCCAATCCTTTATATTTGATTTAATGAAGCAGTCCAGTTTTAAACTAAAAACTTAACAAATATTTCTTCTGTTTATTTTTATTGTTGAATTATTCAATTAACAAGTATACTTTCATATAAATGACTGTAAAAACAACCATGGAAAAATAGATAAGAAATTTCACTCTGAAAGATCAAGATTGTCGATTGCTTTTCATTATATTGGAAATTCCCCAAACTTCCACTTGGCTGCATGTTTAATGGGGTCTGTCTGCATTAATTTTCCAGGGTCTTGTGGTTCTTTGACTTTTCTACATTATTATTTTATGGATAGATTTTAAGAAAAGATTACATTATGCTCCTGCAACAAAGATATAATTTGGGGAACATTTTCAGGAAGAGGTAATTCAGGTGAACACTTTGTGGTTCTTGTTTTTGTGAACAGTTTTGGCTAAAGGATCTTTCAGCATGTAATGGCTGAATATGATGGTTACATTCAGATTTAAGTATAAACTATTTTCATTTTGTGAAGGAGTTCTGACAAGCTTTGGGTTTGACCTAAGAAAAGTAATTTGTCCCTAGTTTAGCTACTAAAGTGGCTTCTTCTCTCCTCTAAATGGTACAGCTACCCATTAGCCATTTCCCAGGGGCTCTGTTCTGCAAATTTGACACGCTAATTAAGTAGAAAAGGAACACAGGGTGTGTTGTAAATTTGTATGAGGGCCATCTCTACTCTAATCAGCTTGTCCTCTTTGCTATTTAATATCTGCACATATATGCTGAATGAAATCATCTGGAAATTAAGAGTGAGATGCCACCATTGTGCAATTCAGTCTTATCTCTACTGGCTCTTGTCAAACAGGTTTTGGATCTACAGGTGGTGAAAGTGCCAAGTAGTTCATTCAACAATTAGGCTTTGTGACCAGCTGTGACCATATCTAAACCTTTCAGAGTTGCCCATTCCTAAATTACATCTCAGCTTGAACTCAGGAATAGTGGCTATGCAGGGCACTTCTTGAAGACCAAAACATTTAATTAGTAGGAAGTATGGGAGCCAGGTTAATAACCAATATATGTTCCTCAGATCACATCAAGCATGCATCAAGAAAACAATACCACAAGGGTTTCAAATTGGAGTATCTTAAATAACATGCCTCTTGTCATGAATCTATCTATTACTGAGATTTACAGGAGAAGCACATATTTCAGAAATATGTTTCTTAGCAAACAGAGGGGTTCCTTCTGCCATATCTTGGGGTATGGAATGCATCTTACCTTTCTCTGCTGTTAGAAAAATAATTGTGAAATCTCTTCAATGAGATATTCTGGATTAATTTTATTAAGCTTTTATTAATTATGGATGTATTTTAATTGATTGCTTTATTGGATTCTTTTCAGTAATCATGAGTACCTGATAATAGCAATAGCACTTAGACTTATACACTGCTTCAACAGTGCTTTACAGCCCTCTCTAAGTGTTTTACAGAGTCAGCATATTGTCCCCAATATAGGAGGACAATGAGATGCATCAGTAAATAATACATGAGTAAGATATGTATATCTATACCAAGTAAACTTTACAATAATATGATGTATCTGCATATTTCATTACAACAAAATCACTTGCTATCCCAGCAAAAATGCATCATTCACTAATGATGCATGCACACACTACTAAATTTATTCATTCCAGTCTCTCCCTCTCTCTCCCTCCCTCTCTCTCCCTCCCTCCCTCCCTCTCTCTCTCTCTCTCTCTCTCAACATCCCACCAAAAAAACTACAATAAAAGGGTTTTTTTTCTCTTCCTGTTTTTGAATGTAAAAAGTATCTGGTTCAATTTCAGTTGTATTCATTTCTTTCCACTTGCACATTTCCCATTTCACTATTACAAAATATATGGCCCCCTCACTCTCTCTCTTGTTTTTTTTTTCAGGTGGAAATTATGACATATTTTATCAAAAAATGTAAGCACATTGTGTGAATTAACAATGAATATGTTATATAAAACATAACAGAAATACGTTCTGAATAATTCACATGTAAATAATCTTGCAACACTTATGCCCATTCAGTTTAGGAAACTCTCCTGTAGAGGGAGCCAAAGAGCTTTCTAAACCTAGAGTTTATAAACTCTCAGCCAAGTCTGAACACTGTTCCCAAATGCTGTTTGAACTACAGAGGTTATTGATATATGAGAGCAAAAATGCCCCTACTCTTTCAAACATATATTAACATTACCAGCCATTAAAAAAAGGTCTGAAGACCTTGAAGAAGAAAGTAGAATTGAAGGGGAAAGTGGTGTCGGAGGTCCTTTTAGAAATAGTCCATTTTAGGAATGGAGTATTTAAAAGACACAATCATTTTGTCTTTCTTTCTTCACTTCAATTAGAAGGGAAATGGAAAGAAGTCTTGTCCATATCATGTAGTTAACAAGAAACAATAACCAGTTTTTATTTGTTTCATGTTCAGATCAAACCTTAAGCTCCAAAATGAGGACATCTTTTTGACTTTGGCCAGAAATGAATCACTTTCAGTACATTCTACTGATAATAATCAACAAACCTACAAATGGGTCGGACACTCTGTCTCCCCACATTCTCACAACATGTCTATGGAGAAGCTCAGTCATCCAGGTCATGGTTGTCCCAATGGTGCTTTTTCAAAAGGCATTTGGACTTTCTTTGTTTTTGCTTGAAGACATTTCACTTCTCATCCAAGAAGCTTCATTCAGAAGTGAAGAAGCCTCCTGGCTGAGAAGTGAAATGTCTTCAGGGAAAAAGAAAGAAAGTTCAGTTGCCTTTTGAAAAAACACTTTTGGGATTTGCACAGCGTGATGTTATCTGCCAGCAAACCCTACCTGAACATTTTGATCTTACACGCAACCTATTATTTAATATAGGGAAATCTTCCACCAATGAACATATACAAAAGACACATAAAAACATATGTAAAAAAGGGCCAATTGACCCCATCATTTCCATTGTTATGTGAGTTTCGCCCTATTTTATAACCTTTCTTGACATAGTTGTGAAGTGAATCACTGCAGTTGTTAAGTGAGTAACCCAGTTGTTAACTGAATCTGGCTTCATTATGGAATTTGATCGTCAGAAGGTCACAAAAGATGATCACATGACTCCAGGACACTACAACCATCGTAAATATGAACCAGTTGCCAAGCATCTAAATTTTGATCACATGACCATGGGCATACTATAATGGTCATAAATGTGAAAAAAGGTCATAAGTCACTTTTTTCGGTGCTGTTGTAACTTGGAACGGTCACTAAACAAATAATTGCAAGTCAAGGATACCTGTATATATATTCTGATATAAGAAAATTAAGCCATCTCACAGCGTAAAATGGGAACTCTTTCTCATCCAGAACACAGTACTGTATAAGTCTGGCCTCATTACATTTCCAAGTTATTCCAGAGTTTTGGCAGTCCTAATTGATGCCAGCCTCAAAGCAATCTTAGAAACTGCTCACTCAGCTAATCTGACCCACTGTGCATTTGTATTTGTGTGCATGTCTGTATCGCCCACCTTCCTCACTCGGCCTCCCATTCTGTGGGATGGGTTTCAACTAAAACACCAAGTAGGCGTATAATAATCTAAGAGTTTGACAGACTAATGAGGCTACGGATGACTATTAATATGTTTGCATGCAAAATGTTGATTCTTGATCTAATACAGAATAGTGTATTTGCATAGAACAGGATGAAAATATATCTGTATTCCACATATATGCTCTGGCTGGTTGTTTTCAAGGTGACTAGTGATATGACATTCTCTAGCTAGTAACCTTGTGACATTTTAAACGCATCATTTTTTGTCATGCTGGTTATTTCAAGTCATAAGAAGAAAGCACTCACGAGCCATAGATATATGCACAGACTTTTCTTCTTCTTCTTCTTCTTCTTCTTCTTCTTCTTCTTCTTCTTCTTCTTCTTCTTCTTCTTCTTCCTCCTCCTCCTCCTCCTCCTCCTCCTCCTCCTCCTCCTCCTCCTCCTCCACCACCACCACCACCACCACCACCACCACCACCACCACCACCACCACCACCACCACCACCACCACCTTCTTCTATACAAAATAAATTCTGTAATTCAGGACAATTTTTCGTGATCTTTCTGGTCAGTCGTAATGAATCTTTCTGTTAACTGTAGAAGTAGGCATTTGGAGATTAGTGCTGGCCAGATAACTTATGGCAAAGCAGATAAATCCATTTTTGTAAGACATTTATGGTTTTGTGCTAGATGAATACATCTTTTGGGAAATTGAATCAAAGTCTTCATTTGCTGTTTGCAGTTGAAGAATCAAAACCACACAACAGTGGTCATGTTGCCTATAAGCATGTGGCAAACATTTGATTATTAATAGTTATGTTCTTATTACTGCCTCACAATAATAAATCAAATGGGCCTACAGAAATTATGTTGTGATCAATGAGACAACATAAGCTTCTTTATCATATAAAATGTTTTCAATTAAATGATTTACTAGCCTGTTAAAATCTAGTGTTCAGCAGATGTGCTGAACACCACCGAGCATGTCTGTTGGTTATGCTAAATGGAAAAAATGGAATGTATAATTGTAATCCAGTGAATCTGGAGTTTTGCCACTAGATAAAGACTGATACTGAGAGATTTTATGGAACATGCTAGCAACTAGAGTTTAGGTACATTTTTACTCATAAATGCCTGAACGTTTTCATCTGTTGAGATAAAAAGCTATATACCCTGACAGTTTGGCAGGCAGTCCTGTCTTGCATCTGGATCTCTAAACTATGGAAACTGCCAAAATACTTAACAGGACTGCTCTTGTGAGGCCTCTTCCCAGTTACCAATCCCATCTTATAATTGGTTTATAGAGGAGCTTCAGGAGATGAAGCAAGTAAAAAGACACCTTGTATAACAATGGTGTAAGACTAAGAGTGTAGATGCCTTGTATGTGATAATGTTCAAGCTTACTCAGTTGTGATAAGAGTGGCAAAGTGTTGTTTTCTATGCTTATTGTTTTCTATGCATTCCTAGAAGGAGGTCTGGTTAAGGATCACTCAGACCTCTTATTAGGGAAAGATGGGGAAGATGAGATGCTGGCAGGATGATCTGGGATGTTTCCAAGTTTACTTACTGTTAAAATTATTCATATCCATGCTCCTCTGGGTGCCAGGTGGACAAGCCAAGTGAAATGAGAGGGCTGAGATTTCATGGAGTTTGAAAAGTAGGATAGGATGTTCTGTAGGAGCTTTCTCCTGTGGTCTTGATACATGCTCCTTCTAGTTCCTTCCAATTGCTGGGTGGGATGTCTGCATACATGAGGTAGTCAATGCCTCTTTGTGGGTGGCTCTATGCCACCTCCATTAAAAATCACTCCTTCCTAAAACAGGCTGTTTCTTGACCTGGCCATTTTTGCCTTGTACCCAACCTTCCTCTCTTGGGAAAGGTTGTTGAGAAGCTGCTGGTGTCAGCTACACATCAATCTAGAATGGGGCCCTGCTGTGGCGCTCCAACCACAGCCGCCCCGCCGTCCCCGCGCCCCGCGAGCCTCACCCTGCCCGCACCCACCACCGCTGCCATGCCCAAGAAGAAGCCAGGGACCATTCAGCTGACCCCCGCGCCCGACGGCTCTGCCATCAATGGCACCAGCGCCGCCGAGACTAATTTGGAAGCCCTGCAGAAAAAATTGGAGGAGTTGGAACTGGATGAGTAGCAGCGGAAACGGCTGGAGGCCTTTTTAACCCAGAAGCAAAAAGTAGGAGAACTGAAGGATGATGACTTCGAGAATATCAGCGAACTGGGCACAGGCAATGGTGGCGTGGTCTTCAAAGTCTCACACAAGACTTCTGGACTCATCATGGCCAGGAAGTTGGTTCATCTGGAGATCAAGCTGAAAATTTGCAACCAGATCATTTGGGAGCTCCAAGTCCTGCACGAATGCAACTCTCCCTACATTGTGGGGTTTTACGGGGCCTTTTACAGTGATGGCGAGATCAGTATTTGCATGGAGCACATGGATGGCGGATCCTTGGATCAAGTCTTAAAGAAGGCTGGCAGAATTCCCGAGAAGATTCTCGGCAAAGTCAGCATTGCAGTTATAAAAGGCCTAACGTATTTGAGAGAAAAGCATAAGATCATGCACAGAGATGTGAAGCCCTCAAACATCTTGGTAAATTCAAGAGGAGAAATCAAACTGTGATTTTTGCGTCAGTGGACAACTGATTGATTCCATGGCCAACTCTTTTGTGGGCATGTGATCTTACATGTCGCCAGAGAGACTGCAAGGGACCCACTACTCGGTGCAGTCGGACATCTGGAGCATGGGGCTGTCCCTGGTCAAGATGGCCATTGGCAGGTACCCCATCCCTCTGCCTGATGCCAAGGAGCTGGAGCTGAGGTTCGGCTGTCCTGTCGGGGCCGACTATCCCATCTCAGAGACGTCTCCCTGGCAGAGAATACCAAGCTGGCCCATGATTGCCTACAGTTCAGACAGCCGGCCACCTATGGCCATATTTGAGCTCCTGGACTACATTGTCAATGAGCCCCCTCCAAAGCAGAGTCTTCAGTCCAGAATTCCAAGACTTTGTGAACAAATGCTTGATCAAGAATCTGGCTGGGAGAGCAGATCTAAAACAGCTTATGGTCCACATTTTCATTAAAATATCGGAAGCGGAAGAGGTGGACTTCGCAGGCTGGCTGTGCTCCACCATCGGCCTCAACCAGCCCAGCACTCCCACCCACGTCGACAGACTCTGAGCCACTCGCTGGCCACGGTACGAAGACTCCACCGGCTGCTGCTGCTGGTATGCAATTCCATTCCACGGGGGAGGCCAACTCGTAACTGCTCACTCCAGACCCATCAATGCGCACCGGGGTTGGGGAGCATGGCATGTGGAGCATTTGTGTCCTCAGCCACTTCCTGCTGTTTAGAGCCATGCTGTTCTGGTTACGCCCTCACTTTCCCCCCTTCCTTTTCCTGTCTACTCCAAAGTATCCTGCTGTTCCCCCTCCACTGCTGTCCCACTTCCGTGTGCGTCTTCGCAGCTTTGTCATGCCAAATTCTTTTCCAGGTCGAATCCCTTTTCGAGGCTTCGCGTGAACAGCTGTTGTGTTTGATTCTTAATGACCAAATGTGACCCTTCTGAGTCGCCAATCTGCAAAAGTTGAAGTGAATGATGGGGAACCTTGCTGGGCCTGGTTGCTGTCCAAAGCCCTTTGCAGACTTTGTCCCGTGAGCCTTGTGTATGTCCTGGTGGTCCCCCTTTTTTCTTCTGGCTTTTGCTTAGCCAGTCCTGGTCAGAATGGTTAGCGGGAGGGAGGGGGGACTGCCTTTGGACAAGACGGTCCCCCCAAAAATGGATTTGATGCCACTAAGCTGAGGTGGAAGTTATCTTTTATTTATTTATTTTTTCATCGTAAATGTGTTTTTATTTTCCATTTCATTTTCGTACAGTCACATATATACTGTGCATAACTGGGGCCATATAACATTAAACAATAAACACAGCCATTCCTCTTGTCAACAATACCCCCCAAAATAGAAACCCAATGTACCTCTTCGACCCTCCATACACCCTTTCTTTCGCCCCCCTCCAACTTTCGCTGAGGTGGAAGTTATGAAGAACCCTGGGTCCTGAACTGGTGGGAAACCATTAGTGGGCTTCAGCCTGAGTAGGGGTTTTGTTTTGTTTTATTTTGGCCTCCCCTCCTGGGTCAGTATGAACACAACTGTTGATGCATTTATTTATTTGCCTTGTTGGATATTTTGGGCTGGCTTGGTGCGGTGTTTTTCAACCTTCACCATTTGGAAGATGGGTGGGGAATTCTGGGAGTTGAAATCCACCCATCTTCAAGTGGCCAAGGTTGAGGCAGACGCTGTCTTAGTGACATTCATCTCCTCCATCTGTTAATTTGGTATCTGTCTGTGGAGCCATAGGATACTGTCTGGCAGAATCAGTGCATTTCTCTCTCTCTCTCTCTCTTTATCTTTTAAAGGCACCAAGATTATTTCCCTTCCAGGTTATTAGATATCATAAACTCTGTACATCCGTTGTGTTGGAAACTTCTTTTAATCATTTTACTCTTCAAATGTTGAGCAACTGCATCTTACATTGAATAAATGTCACACAAAATCATTCTAGAATAAATGTATTATATGAATTCTTTCCAGTCATGATACAAGCCAGATCATGGGAGATAAACTGTATTGGTTGCCCTGGTGAATGATATTTGTCATGATCTTCAAGGGAAAGCATGATCCCCATGGTCCCGTTAGACTTCTCACTGGTAGTTGATAACATGGACCCTGGCATCTTTCTGAATCAGCTGTAAAATCTGGAAGACAGAGTATTATTTGAAGTTGTTCTGATGTTACTTCAGCACTGGTTTCAGGCAGTAGTTATGGGGAGAAGCAACTGAGACTACGGTTATTCCAAAGTGGGGTTCTATGAGATTCAATTGCCTCTGGCATATTATTTAACAAGTAAATGAGATTGCAGATCCTCTCTCAGTTTGGGTGAAGAATGTTTTCTTCCTTATTGCCCACAGCTTGTATATGATTGGGGCTGTCTATTAATAACATAAATTTTCTTAATATAACAACAATTGCAGATTACATCATACAGATTATATTACACTATGGTATGTAGCATATTGCATTTTATTAAACAATCCTGTTATACTGCTACTTCATTTTCATATAATGTCATACAAAGTTAAAATTAAAAAAGAAACATTTATTGTAATTTTTTTTTAGAATTATTTTTTTAAAATAAAAACAATTGTTACAGAGAAAGAAATACTTACCTTTACTGAATTGGCCACTGACATCTTTCTTCATTTGTACAATAAAGTAAGCAAACATCAGCCATAATCCTAAATACATAATATCATCTGATGATATCTTACAGGTTGCATGTGGATAATTTGGGAAACTCTTTATAGCTTTTCCCCTGAAAGTAATTATGACTTCTCAGAAAAATTAAAGCTTTTATGCAATCTGAATTAAGAACAAAATGCATTCTGTGAACTAATTCCTTAGACTATTGCTAATGCCCATACCCTTTGTAATCCAGAGAAATCCAGACCATTTCTAGTTTTGAATGCACTAATCATAATATGATGACATATATAAACAAAATAGGACCTACCTCAGTGAAACATAATAAATATGTTTAAACTAAAACTAAGCAAGTATCCACATTTGAATTGAGGCCCTGGCCAAGGGGCCGATTGGCTCTCCTCTGGTGGCATCATCTCCGATGGCATCATGGGTGTTCACAAAGGTAGCTAATGATTAAACTTGTCTTGTTCTTATGATATAAATTCAGCCTCGTCTAGACTTGTGTCATGCATGTTCAGAAGAGGCAGAACTTGTACTATAACATTACCGGTACATGTTTTGCTTGGAAATCTCAGCTTGGTGGATATCTCCACTTAAGGAGAAAAATGATTTACAAGCAAGATTTTTTTATTGAAAGATAATACTCATCTCACCTTCCAGCAGCCACATCTGTAGTCCCCCCCTTCTCCTCTCTTACCATGAATAAACTGAGATAATAATGCTTATTAGGGAGCATTTCTTGTGAAATTAATCTAACACATTTTCATCTTTTAATAGAAACTTCACTTAAGATAGTACTAACACTAGCACTTATATACCGCTTCATAGTGCTTTACAGCCCTCTTTAAGCAGTTTACAGAGTCAGCATATTGCCTCATTTTACCCACCTTGTAAGAATGGAAGGCTGAGTCAACCTTGAGCCTGGTGAGATTTGAACTGCCAAATTGCAGGCAGCCAGCAGGCAGCAGAAGTAGCTTGCAGTACTGCACTCTAATGACTGTGCCACCATGGCTCATAGATGTTGTCTTTTCTTTTTTGCATGTGTGGAGTAAGGCTTAAATGGGCAATCAGTATTTAACAAGAATTCTTCTGAAGTATTCCTTCCATTTAATTGCTGCCATAATTAACGTTATCATGATTAATAAGAGATCAGAAGATCTTCAGCCGAAGAGGAATTTCCATTTCTATTTTCCACTATAATTAAGGGATGCCCGATTCACTTTTATTAGCATTTAAACCTCTATTGCCAAACTCTATTGCTGCAACTCAAATAAATACGTGTAGGGCTGGGTTTTCACTTTATGATTATGACTTCAGGCTGCTGTTCCCCTCATCTATAAATATTTAGCTTCATAATATTTTGCCTCAATTGGTGATTTCCAAGTAGTCAAGCCAACTGGAATGCAATAGCATTGTAAGGCAGTATGATGAAATTGAGGCTGGCAAGGAGAACAAGCTATAATCCCTATTGAATATTCCTGTGGCACTAAAAATATTAGCCAATCTTATATTGCCATATAAGCTTTTGTGAAACAAAACTTTTGGATTTCCTGCCAACTCATAGAACAATTCCCACTGAAGATAGTTTCAGAAACATTGGCTTAGCTCGGCCTTTCCCATGCAGTATTTTAAATGAGTGGTTCTCAGTCTTGGTGACTCTGAGACTCTAAGGCTGAGCGTTGAGGTTCATGTGTCTTAAAGTTAGCAGGGTTGAGAAACACTGGTTTAGATCTTTCTTCATCAGACTCAATATGTGGTCCACAAGTCCTTCAAGATCTGGTCATGTCATCAGGCCTGGGGGATCTCAGAGGACCGGGGAGTTGCCCATCATCTCTTGTTTTGCATACCTTTTTAATAGTTATTTTTAATTGGGACTGTTTTTATGTATTTATTGTTTTAATTACCGTATTTTTCAGAGTATAAGATGCACCCTTTTTCCTCGAAAAAGAGGATGAAAATCAGGGTGCGTCTTATATATTGAATACAGCATTTTTTGCCTCCCTCCCGGAGCCCCACCCCTTCACCAAAATGGAGGCTTTCAGAGAGATCCTGGGGGCTGGGGAGGGCAGAAATGAGCAAAAAAGGGTCGTTTTTGCTCCCCTAGCCCCCAGCAGCACTCTATAAGCCTCCATAAGGCTATGCATGCAATTTTTTTGACAAAAAACAAGGCCATTTTCACGAAAAATGAGCCATTTTTGCTAATTTTTGGCCTCCCCCCCAGGATCACTCTGAAAGCCCCCCCAAGGCTATTCATGCCTTTTTGGGGAAAAGAAATGGGCCCGTTTTTGTGAAAAATGGGCCATTTTGGGGAGGTTTGCCGAGTGCAGAAACTCCCCCCCCCTTTCAGAAAGCTCTTTAACTGGTTGATGAGAATTACATTGATCAAGAGCTGTGCCAGCAGAAACAAAGTCAGGTGCTGCAGATTGTCAGCTATTTCCTTCTCCAACACATGGATAAATACACCTAGAAACATCTACCTACCTACTTATTCTCTCTCTCCCTACCTACCTACTCTATCTCTCTCTTCCTCTATAACTACCTACCTACCTACACTCTCTCCCTCTCTCCCTCCCTCCCTACCTGCTGTATTTCTCTCTCCCCCCACATCTACCTACATACCTACCTACTCTCTCTTTCTCGCTACCTATCTATTCTCTCTCTCTATTTCTCTCTCTCTCTATCATCTTATCTGCCTACCTACCTACCTAACTACTCTCTCTCCCTACCTACCTACTGTATTTCTCTCTCTTTCTCTCCCTCTCTATTCCTCTACCTACCTACTTTTAAAAAAAAATGCCTCTTCAAAACCTTGATGCATCTCATACTCCAGTGCATCTTATATTCTGAAAAATACGGTAAGTGTTGTATGCTCCCCAGAGTCACTTTCGTGTGATATGGATGAGTATAAATATAACTAATAAACAGGCCTCAGATTTTTTAAAAAATGTGAAATAGACTAAAAAGTTTTATTCCAAAGGCAGTCACATCCAAAAGGTTGTTCAACTCAGTGCTACTCAGCCTGTTTCTATTAGGTGAGATTCACACTAAGTAAATCCAAACTGGATCAGAAGGCAGAAAAAATCACTCTCTAATTGAAAACCTGAATACAAGTAATCCTTGACTTGCAACAGTTCATTTAGTGACTATTCAAATTCACAACAGCACTGAAAAAAATGACTTATGACCATTTTTCACGTTTATGATGTTGTAGCATCCCCTGGTCATGTGATCAAAATTTGGATGTTTTATGAATATTGAAGTTTCCTGGGATCATGTAATCACCTTTTGTGGCCTATTACAAGCAAAGTCAATGGGCAAGCCAGATTCACTTAACAACTGTGGTACTAACTTAACAACTGCAATGATTCACTTAGCAACTATGGTAAAAAAGATCATAAAATGGAGCAAAATTCACTTAACAAATGTCTCACTTAGCAACATATATTTTGGGCTCAATTGTGGTAATATGTTTTGGGCTGTACTGTATATATGGCACTAAATATGTTCCTTTACTGCTAGATATGGAAAAGGGGTACTTTCACCCAGAGGTGGGTTGGTAATTTTTTTACTACCGGTTCAGGCACGTGCTCCCATGCAACACTTCTGCGCATGTGCAAAAGTTTCCAACTGTGTTGGCAGAGCCTCCCGCCATCACTACTACCAGTTTGCCCGATCTGGACCAAACCGGCAGCAACCCACCTCTGCTTTCACCCCCCCCCCGCTGCAATTTTCAAGAAAATCTTTAGTGTATGCTATAGGAGAATGTGGCTCCATTTTGTTGGGGAGGGGGAATTACTAATTGTAGCAGAAGGTGATAATGGTCAAAGGGATGATACTTAAAAGAAAAGAAAAAATCCTTCTTTGTAAAAAGGAGTTCTGGTAAAAAAATCCACTCTCCATTCACCCATCTACCCCCATCCTTCCTCACTGGATATGGATAAAATTAAAAAAAAAAACATTGTGGGATCACTGTAATTAATGTCAATCATATACAGCTGAACCTTTTGAAAAATACTCAACTTAAAAAAACATGTTTTGCAAAAGATAAAAGATTTATAAAACAGAAATGTGGACTCCACGGATGTCTATGTGATTCATGACATTAAGCTACAGATAGGATTCAAGCTGATATGTCTCCTAAAGGAAGACAGGTTTGTTCAACAATCCCAGGAGAGCTCTTGGATGATAAAAAAAAAATATAGCCAAAAGAAAGAACTGAATTGAAAATAGACTAGCAATTTCCCAGAACTTAAAACACCAAGGGAAATGCACTTCTCAAGGTGGGTAGCAGCAACTGCTGTCTTACAGGCTCCATTTTGTTGGGGAGGGGGAATTACTAATTGTAGCAGAAGGTGGTAATGGTCAAGGGGATGATAGTTAAATAGGAAAATGCCCACCATCAGCAAGATGTTTAGCTTGGGAACTATTGATTGCCTAATATTACTGACAAGGCATGAAAACAGTCCAGTGGCAAAGGGTCAAAAGGACAAGTAGGAGGCCTCAAATGTGGAATAACATTACCAATAATCTCTTGGGATTGTGATGTATAAACACTGGTGGCCATTAAGATTGTTAACTTTGTCAGGGCTTGAAAGATACAATATTTTTATCAAATTAATACATGTATGTATTTACAGGGTGCCTGATGTTTTCAATGTACACCTCATGCTGGAACACAAAAATCATACTTCTGAAGCTAATCTATATAGCTCAACCTGAGTTATCCAAGAAAACACACATTATTGGAGTGGCAAGATCTTTACAGAATCTGATAGTAGCTCAACTCTTTCACCTGTCAGGATGTTGCTATAGCCAGATTAGCCTCCCTAAAACTATAGCATAAAAATGATAATGAGCTTAGGGTGTTTTATTAGCACTGACAACTCTTTTCCATCTCCCAATGAGGCTCATGTCCTTTCGCAGCCTTTACCCAAGTGTCATTTTTCTTTTCCTAGAGTTTGTATCAGCTCCTATTAAGTTTATCTTGTAAGAGAAAAAGGATTTTCATCGCCTCCTTTCTCCCTAGTTCTTTTCTTTCTCTTTCCCTTTCTTTCCACTATCAATCCATTCCTTTTCTTCTTCCTAAAGAAAAGAAAACAGATATTATTGCTTCTAGATTACTTCTATGCTAGGAAAAGCAGTATTTTTCTTACAAAGGGGGAAAAAAACATGATTACATGGAGGAAGACTAGCTAGAGGGAGAAAACAGTACCCATGGGGGTTGGGGGGTGAAGGGGGAGGCAGGAAGAAGAAAGCTGCCAAAGAATATAACTCAGTGTAGTAAGATTTTATACTGCACTGGTGAGACCACACATAGAATACTGTGTCCAGTTCTGATCACTACGATAAAAAAAAGATGTCGAGAGATTCTAGAAAGAGTGTCTAAGACTGATAGCCTCCCATTGACATGCTGGGAAGTCAGGTTACCATAACCAAGGGCAATGGTGACAGGATATGGATTAACAATGAGTTCTAGTAACATAGATTGGTGCTGGTTTGGGAATGGGTGTGTTGTGTTTCAGGTCAGCAGAGGGGAAATAACTTATCTACCCTATCCTGCTAAGGAAAAGCTATCTTTCATCCTCTCTTCTCGTGAATCAGATGTAGAATGCCAGGGAAACATGCAGCAGGGCTCCAAGTGAAGTCAGAGATGCTGACACGGACTTGTAGTTTTATATAAATAAATATATTTTACAAATATATTTGCAGTAAATAAGACAGTCAGGCACATCACTACATTGTGAGGTAAAATGTCAGGCACATCATAAAACAGCAGAGCACACATCAGAAAAAAGGCGTGGAAAAAGGGAAACTCCCCCTTTACACCCAGCAACCAATCATAATTTAGATTGCCTCATGCAGGAGCCCACACTCTACAACCAATCAACTACCACTGTGTGTTCTGGCCCATTATACACTTTATTCTTCCAGCTATTAATATGAAATATCTTAACATGGAATCTCCTTTTACATTCTACATCAGGGGATAATTTTTAGAGAAAATGTAAAATGGCTTATAATTAGTAATGCACAAGCAGTGTTTCAACACCATTTTCCTCTTGATAGCATGGTTTCCAGTTACCCTATCCTTTTCCTCTAAAGGAGAAAAACATGCCCATTGAGAAAAAGGGTCCAATATAATAGGAAATAGAAGACTATCAAAATGACAGTTCATAGTTGCCAGCATGTAGAAAATTACTGGCAATAAAGAGATTTTGCTACTTTTTCAAATAGTAAATCTTAGGAATTGTAAGTTAGCCCTGAAAGATTTGATGGAGGAAGGAGACACTAGCAAAGCATGCCTACCACAATGAATATTCCTCTTTATAGGAGCAAAGAAGGGAAGGAACAGTTTTTATGAAAAACAAAACAAAACAAAACAAAAGCAGCAGTTTTTGCCATTTAAAAGAAGATGCCTATTTCCTTGCCCGTTTTTGACAATTAGTACTCTGATAACATGATGACATTATTGGATATTTTCTTTGGAATTCCCAAAAGAATAAAACTGGAAGCAACAGTACTACAGGCAATCCTCGACTTACAACACTTCATTTAGTGGCCAAAGTTACAATGGCACTGAAAAAATAACTTATGACTATTTTTCACACTTATGACTGTTGCAGCATCCCCATGACCACTTGGTCAAAATTCAGATGCTTGGCAACTGACTCATATTTATAACTGTTGCATTGTCCCATGGTCATGTGATCAACTTCTGACAAATAAAGTCAGTGGGGAACTAACTTTATTAACCTAACAACTTCAGTGATTCACATAACAGTTGTGGTCATAAAATGGGGCAAAACCCACTTAATAAATGTCCCACTTAGCAACAGAAACACTGGACTCAATTGTGGTTGTAACTCTAGGACTACCTTATGAAAGCAAGGTTAAGAATAAAGTCTTCTGAGACATTGGATTGTGATTTTAGTATCAATGTAGTATTTCTACTCTTTTCCCAAAGATTACTCTTTTCTTCCTTGGGAGAAAGGCATGAGATAAGCAACAGAGGATATTTCAGATTGTTTGAGATTGCAAACATGTGTACAGCAGGCTGCTACCATCTTGATTCTTCTTGCAGGAAATTAAGCATCAGACTTTAAACTTTTTGCCACATGCATATTCATAGTATATCTAGGCATAATAAGCTGGGGAAAAAAGAAAAGAAAAGCAACACTCAAATAAGTAATTGCACCAGAAGGAAAAAATTCAAAATAGCAGACTGTATGTGGCCTTTTTTCAAAGGCATCATATTCCAGTTTCAATGAACTTTTTATCACGGTTGAAAACAGAAGAAATTTATTATAAAGCATGCTGAACATATAAAATAAAACACAGGTAGTCCTTGACTTATAATCATTTGTTTAGTGACCAAAGTTACAGCAGCATTGAAAAAAGTAATGCATGACTGTTTTTTGCATTTACAACCATTGCAGCATTCCCAAGGTCACCTGATTGAAATCTGGTTGCTTGACAACTGGCATGTATTTATGATGGTTGCCATGTCCCAGTGTCATGTGATCCCTTTTTACACTGTTCAATAAGCAAAATCAATGGGGAAATCAGATTCTCTTAACAACTGTGTTACTAACTTAACATCTGCAGTGATTCACTTAACAACTGTAGCAAGAAAGGTCACAAAATGGGGCAAAACTCACTTAACAATTATCTTGCTTAGCAATTGAAATATTGGACTCAAATGTGGTCTTACATTGTAAGTACTACACTGGCCATGTTTGTCCAGAATAATAATGTACAATTTAATGCTGAATGCTCTGATGAATTGCCTTAAGATATAAGTAACCATGAGTGAATTTATCCTGTTTATATTGCTTGCCAGATACTATAATTCAAGAAACAGTTTTGCAGATCAGATGGGCTGCTCCATGCTGGTGGTTGCTCACTGGTGGATTATATTGTGCTTTTTATCATATGGATTGGATATACATGATTAGTTTAGTCTAATTGTTTGGACAGTTCAGTCCATCTTCCAATAATGCTTTAGAAAAACAACTTAAGGATTTAATCCTGAGATCTATAATAAATCACTGTGCAAATAATCTTTATGATCTTCAAATTCCATTCTTCCATTATTTGCAAATGCTCTTAATCCTGTAACTCAGTGGAAAGGCAACCTGTAGTGTTCCAGATGTTGCTGAACTACAACTGCCAGCATCTTTTACTAATGGTCATGCTCCCCCAGGAGTTTTGTAAAATCTGATGTGCCACAGGCTGTCTTTCCTTTCTGCCTTTTTTTTTTTTTTTTGGCGAAACAGGTTTGAAGAAGGGCATTACTCAAAGGATCACCAAAGCAAAGCACTTTTTTCAAAACAGTTCCTAAACATAAAATGCTATTGACAAACAGATGTGACTTGTGGCAAGCAAGAAGACAAAAGAGATAAATGGAAGAAGCAACCTTGGTGGTTGAATACCACTGTTTCTTGAGGCCCATTACATAATTCCAAATCATTAGAAAACCCTTGGCAACATTTCAACTCATGTTTCTGAGATAAGCAGCAATGCTTTTATCATCATTCCTACCACACATGGTAGGTCTGTTTCTTTCAGCAGATGTGATTTTTTTTTTTAAAAAAAGGAAATTAGACATGTTTACAATTATAGCCAGACAAAGAATGGTACATAGAAAATACATGGGGAGCAGCCGTTTTCATCGGTCTTATTGCCATAATAGTCTGGATTATACACTGTGTTCTTGCTGCAAAAACATTCATTTGCTGTCAGCGCTCCTGTGTGAAAACAAATTAACCAGATGATTAATGAATATCAAAAACAGCTTGTGGATTCTCCACAGTGAAGCCTCAGCTTTGAGTGAAAAGTGGAGTTGGGGAAACTCTCTGTGCTCTTTTGCCAGCAAAATGATTCATCTGTAAATACAGCTAGAAGAGATGTCTTTCTTGCTGATTATTTACTACAGCCAATCAATGTTCCCAAGTCTGTAAACACTCTACATATTAAACTACTAGTTCTTGAATAGAAGTCAATACACTAGAACCAAGCTGATCCTGATGTAGTAAGTTGCTTGTAGTAATATTTGGTTCACCGACAAAACTGCGAAGCCCTTTTCCACGCCGACATAACCGCGGAGGGCAAATCTGCGCCATCTGAAGCGCTAAGGAAAAAGGCGACCCTAGGTGATCCTAGCGCGCCGACATAACCGCGGAGGGCAAATCCGCGCCTTCCGAAGCACTCAGCAAAATGCTTTAGCATTCAAAAGCTAACCCTAATCCTAATCCTAAACCTAACCCTAAACCTAACCCTAAACATAACCCTAATCCTAACCCTAACCCTAACCCTAACCTAACCCTAACCTTAACCCTAACACTTACCTTAACTTAAATCGGCTTTCTGTCGCTGCGCTGTTGTAAAGCGCCCTTCTGTCGCCGTGCTGTTGTCGCTGCGGTGATGATGTCGCGGTGATGACGTTAATTTGGCGGACCGAGTGCCTGGTTTAGACTTCGTGTTAAGGTGGCAAATTTCCTCAGAGTCCTCAGACCAGTCTCCCTCAGGATCCTCTTGTTGATGAATTGAAGTTGAGGGGAATAGCTGGCTGGTGCAATTGAAACGGTTTTGGATTTGGGCAGTAGACTTCTCAGCCATCTCAGCAGTCCTTGCTTCATCAACTGCAGCTTGGAGTGTGAGCTCGGTCTAGCTAAAAACCTGCGCTGCAGCCGGACGTTTCTAATGCCACAGACTAGCTGTTCTAAAAGAGCCTCGCCCAATTCACGGAAATTGCAATGTATAGTTTCATGATGGAGGGAAGCCATATACTGGCAGATAGATTCTCCCTCTCTCTGCATACATTGCCGAAATGTGTGTCTACCTGCAATCTTTGAAGGAGCTGGAGAGTAATGATTCTTTAATTTAGTAAGCAGTATGTCCCATGGAACAGAATTAACAGGCATAGGAGCTATAAACGCCCGAGCCATACTAAACATTTTGGGTCCACATGCGCTTAAAAAGAATCCTCTTTTTCTGTCACTATTTACCTAAGCAAAGTCATGGGCAAACAAAAAACATTCGAACCTTTCTAAGAATGCTTCCCATGATTCTTTCTCTGCGCTGAAGGGAGCGAAACTGGGAATAGCAGACAATGTAGTGATCGTATCACCAGTAATTAAAGATGAAAACGTGGTGAATTCCCCCCCACTCCTCATCGCCAGTATTATGTACTTGATGGAGGCTAGAAACTACTGAGGCAATTCTGCATTTAACAATGTTTATTCAACCAGAACATCAACTAACAGAAGAAGCAATGCTGGTTTGACAGCTATTTATGGTAGCTGTCAAACCATCAACCAATTAAAATCTTGCCATTCTCCCACTGGAACGCCTTTGCACCTGAACCAATGGTAACGATCTCCTGGCTTGATTGACACCAGGTGGTCGTAACTCGAGTACACAACAAATATGATGCAGGTTTTTTTTTCAACTTCGCAATGTAAGTCAGAAGATTGAAGATTTGGGACATAAATAAATTTTGTGTTAAAATCACTTTAACAAACACTTATATGACACATCGTATAAGTACAAGAGTCGGAAGCAGAGAAAATGGGATCCTCTGATGTTAAGGTAAATAGGAAGAAATAAAAATATCATAAGAGATATAGAGCTTTTCAATAGATCATGAAGTCTCAGAGAAAATCAGAATAGAGGGCTTTATAAAAGCAAGGAATAATTCTCCTAATTTTATGATTGTGAAGGAAAATGAATGCTATGAAGCTCTAGATGCAAATTGGTGAACACCAAGAACACCACTTGAATGCTATGAAGCTCTAGATGCAAATTGGTGAACACCAAGAACACCACTTGTATGTACACTGTACATACAAATAGAAAATCAGAAGTTAGCCTGGAAGCCACAGGCAGTGAATGTTTGAATGTTTATTTCATTTGTATGTTGCCCTTTTCCCCCGAAGGGGGGACTCAGGGCGGCTCACAACTCAAACCAGGGAAGGGGGGATACAGACAAATTAACAACAACACAAAACAATACATAATTTAAAACACGCAACAATCATACCATTCGATATCGAGATAGTGAAAGATGTAGTTTTCTTAAACTATGAGTAACCTAAGGTGGTAAAGGAGCATCAGAGCCATTGGTGAAAAGCTACCAGTTCGGGCTGATTTGCTTGAACCTGTAGTAAAAAATGCTTTAAAAAGTAAAAAAAATAATAATTCCAACAATCAGCTGTGCGACAATCAGCTGTGCCTGATTGTTTGTGAGGTTCCTGCTTGTTGCAGGGGCCATTTTGTGTGAAGTCCAACTGCTTTTACATTGTGTGTGAGTCAGTTGTGCAGCCACGCCCATCCAGTCCCATGACCACCAAGCCATGACCACCAAGCCACGCCCACAGTAGGGATTTTTTTTTTTATTTCACCACTGGTCACAGCTTTAAAGAGACAAAAGGATGACTCAAGAGGAAGCGGAACAAATTGTAATTTTTAAAAATAAATGAGAAATAAAAAGTTCCCCCTTAGATAAAGGAGAAAAAAATAAGACTCTAGTATCTGAGTCAACATGAAGAATGAATGGCTTGATGCTTTTACTTTTACTTTTTTATGGTAGTGTGCCATAAGGGGAAAAGCCTAATGATGGTACAGCTGATGATGACTTAAACCTGTCACATTCAAGGCCAGGCCATGGAGACACAGCCGAAAAAAAGATGTTGCCAATACAGGGGTGAAAAACCCTTCATTACTTGTTAGCATTTTGTCTTCTTCATTGAGCAGCTGGTATGCTTAATGTATGCTGGCCTTTTCTTTTTATTTCATATATTTCTAACAGAGTCCTTTTCTGTTATACTTAGCATCCTTTACTAAAGTCAGCTCATTCTTCATCCCATCACCCTTATAGTTCTGAGGTACCTTTCTGGATTCTTCCTTTGTGATGTGGCTCTGTTTCCATTTCTTGTATGTGTGTTTTTCGGTTCTCATCTCTTTCTATGTTTTTTGTGTAACCATGTTAGCTTCTCTTGCTGCAGTTTATTCTCCTCAGTGGGACTCTTCATGAATGTACTTTTAAACTTCCTTTAGAAATTCTCAGTCAATCTGAACTCCTTTTACCCTACTTAGCTCTGCTGTGGGATTCTTTTCATCATTGCTCAGAGCTTATTACAATCCACTTTTATGAATTCCAAGGATCAGGTATGTTTGACTACTCTTTGTTTTAAATTCCCTTAAAATAACAACTCCAACATTCTTAAGTCTCTTTTTCCAAGTATTCTTGCCATTTGCACATCCTCATTTAAGATTTTTCTATTAATTAGTATCAAGATCTTATACTGTAGCTTTCATGAAGTTCCCTTTGTGGCTATTTAGATAGAATAACTTAAATGTTTCCTCTGGCTGGGTGCTGTGGTCCAAGCAGCTATTACAATTCAGAGTTTTGAAATTAAAAAAATGGGGCAAACCAAACTGGCCAAAATTCCAGAATGTTCAACAAATAATACCCCATTTATACAAGGGTGTATCTTTTCATGTCTCTATCAAATTTCAAAATTCAGCATTCTTTCTTTCAGTTCTTGTCAAAAGGAGCAAGATTTGTCATGGTAACTGAAGGGTAGTCTACAATCTCCATTAGGTATTTCCGTTCTTCCCATTCATTTCCAAGGTTTGATCCACTGTTCATGAGGAAGTTATGCTTTGAGTTCTAATCCATATGTCACCAATTGGCTACTTCCAACTATTTAGTAATTAGTAATTTCTGATTGAAACAAAAAAACAGAGGGGGATAGAAAGCTTCTCTCCATTAGGACAGATTTTTGGAGCTAGTTCAAGTACTTTTATTTTTTAAACATGTTTAAATATAAAGCATGGTCTCCAATCTTTTCTTCTTCAAAACAGAAGAATCTTAAAACATTTCAAATAAATCTTACATCCCAGGATTCAATTGGGTTCAGTCATCGAGCACTAGAGCATTAGTCTTCTGAGCTTTCAGACTGATGCTGGAACCCATCCTCAGGAAACTTCTCTGTCACCAGAATGTGCGATGAGAGTAGCAGAGTAGAGAGACACATTTGGTGAGAGACAAGTTCCCCGAGGATAGACTCCAGAACAAGTGGAAATCTCTGGTCCCGGTGACTGAAACCCAGATTGGATTTTGCAACTTTATCCTGGGACATGTTTATTTGCTTTCATTTATGAAATCTTATACAGGTATTCCTCAAGTTACAACTACAACTGAACCCAAAATTTATGTTGCTAAATGAAACATTTGTTAAGTGGGTTTTGCCCCATTTTACAACTTTTCTTGCCACAGTTATTAAGTGAATCATCGCCTTTGTTAGCAACATGGTTGTTAAATGAATCTGGATTCCCCATTGACTTTGCAGTGCAACCACATAAATATGAACCAGTTGCTAAGCATCTGAATTTTGATCATGTGATTATGGGGATTCTGCAATGATTGTAAGTGTGAAAAACAGTCATGAGACACTTTTTTCAGTGCCATTGTAACTTTGAACAGTCACTAAGAGAACTATCAAGGACTACCAGTATTCATTTATAAAATACCAAAAGGAGAGGAGTGAATTGATGAATACAGATTTATTGTCTTTATGGCTGGTAACCTTGTGCTTCTCAAGAAAAACTGATTAAACAATTACAGTAAAAAAAAAAGCAATGGGATTGTGCATGCACTATAATTCTGCCAGGTAGTACTATTTACAGACATAACATCCTGTAGTCACATGTTTCTTTTCTTGAGTTTTCCATCAAAGTGTTAAGCTACCTCTTTACCTTTCATCATATGCTGTCAGTCTATAAAAGGAAAAGAGTGATCATGATATGACTCACAAGCAGCAAAGTACATCAACTATTCCAATATGGAAATTGTTAAATAAACTATTAATCATCACAAACATCTAATGAAGACATCATTGCAGTTTGAACAAAAACTGTCCAAATAAGCACCAAAACACTGAAAGATCACATTGATTTTCTACCAGCCCTCCTGATAGCAAGTATAGCTAATTTTCTGCCAAAGTTCTGAAATCCAATCCCTGAACCATGAATATTCGGTTAAAAGCTGATTTTGGCAAAGAATCACATCTCCTTTACTTCATCTTTTCTTTGCCTGGCTTCCTCCCATCTCCCCCATCCATTGAAGAGTTTCCAAACTTTCTGGTTGGAAATACCCCCTGGCTGGTTTTCCATCACAAGTTTATACCGGATTTTAGGTTGTTATTTTTCTTCCTGACATGTCGCCCATCAAATTAAAATTATTACAATTTTCTTTTGAAAAGTTACCTGGGGTTAAATCTAATTAAATGTCAGGACATTGAAGGAAGACTCCAGAGTGTGAGAGGTCTGCCAGCAGAACTGAAGTGGCTCACACATAGAGAGTAATCAGAAAGAAAGATTGATTTCATGCCGTGATTTCAAATAATGCTAGATATCCATCTGTTTAGGGGAATAAAACGGACTGGTGCCTGTTAAATATTAAAGTTAGGAACTCTACCTCATTGGTGAGGAGAGGCCACTGACATTAAATATATGTGTAAGGTATAGCCTGGATCTGAATCAAATACCAACATGAAGCAAAGGAAAAGCTGAATTTGTAGGTTTAATGAGCTGTTTTTCCTCACATTATGGAATACCAGGGGTTGGCCACAAATGCTGCAATGCTCATCTAGTCATGTCTAAATTAAATTATGTGCTGCAAGGTAAATGGCAGAGGTGGCCAAATCTCACCACTTCTTATCAGCTGCAGTTTTGTATGAAATTGTATCTCCCCTTAATCATTTTACAGAGGGAATATCCTCCTTGTGAAACACAATATATTTTAAAACTAAGAATCAGAGAACACCTAGTGGTTGCTATATGGTCATGAGAATGGCAAGTCATAATTCCAATGACTTGCCAAAATAAAGGCTCAGTTGACAAACACACTGTGGAATGTTGAACTTTGATAAAGTTGTATTATCCATTCTGCACTGGGAAAGCCCAGCTAGTTCCACAAGAGCTGATTAATTATTATAGTATCCCATGCTATGCATCAATATGTATTTTAAATTAATTAGTTTTAAATTAATTTTAAATTAAATTAATTTTAAAGACATTAGTATGGTAGCACCCTGCTATCCATATTTATTAGTAACAGTTTCAAAAAGCATTTGCCACTAATATTGGAGTAGAATCTTCTTCACTGAATTTGTGTAAGCTCTTTGAAAGCTGTTCAATTTATTGACCATTATTAGATCTTGCACTAGCATTATTATTATGCTACTATTCATATCACTGTTTCTTTGCTTCCCTATGAATCTCTTATTTCCCACCCACTTTCATGGTTTCTGTTTGTTCTTTCCTTTCTCACCCTTCTTTTTAATCTGTTCCTGTTCATATAACATGGAAGATTTTGAGCCCATTAGGAATTTTCAAGTAAATCTTAGATATGAGCATATTACAGTATGAACCAAGGTAATATGAATTGATCTGAAACTGAATTTAGACTTAACTTTACAAGCATGAACTTTTTCAACAACATTTTTGTAACATTTTGTAACATTTTTATAAAGACAGGAGAAGAATCTCACCTATCCTTCAAAAGTTTTGTTTTTAATGTTCCTAACATTATTCCTTGGTTTACTTCCCCCGGCAAACTGTAACACTGAGCATTGACTATGGCTGAGCTATTTTGAAATATATATACTAATGGATAGCTCAAGTGAAGCCGAATACATCTAGGACCTGTACAATATTTTAGATTTGAATGGGAAAATCAGGAAAATGTTGATCATCCCAGACTGATAGCTCTCACCTGGAAAAGATCAGATAAGGGTCAATGGGTTTCAGAGAAGGTTATACATAGCCCTCTTGTGTTTACATAGTGAATCTAGGCTAATTCCCTGCTTGAGCCCTTCTCCCAACTCCAACTGGTCTCTAACAGGTATTCAAATAACAAAATATTGGGAATTTAATTATACTATATGGATATCATTGCACTGATGTATCAAGATTTATAACATAAAAGGGAAAAAAGAGATTGCCCACAAAAAGAAAAAATAATAATTAAAGCACAAGAGGAACTTAATATCAGAAAGAATGTAAAAACCAACAAAATGAACAAGCTGTTAATGGCATATGCTGTTACCACGTCCATTTCTGTCTTTGTAGCTAGCAGTATCCAGAAGTCATGGAGCAGGAATGGGATAGGCAAATCAGTGGGGGAAAATGTAGCTACCCCAGACCTCCTGTTATCAGAAATAGTGGAAAATCTCTAATATACTTGTAATGACAGAACCAACGCTCCAGATTTATTTTCTAGTTTAAATGCATTTTCTGGGTAGTCCAGAATTAGCAGTCAATGCTTCTCCTGTTTCTTATCCTCCTTCTAAAGAGCATCAAACCCATGTCTATAAGGAGCTTAACTAAGACTTAACAAGTGATTTGGAAAGCACTGGCCAAGCATTATGGGAGCAAATGTCTCTGCCAAAGTCAGGTGTCTAGCACTTCCTGTGGATAAAAGCAGGTTAGTCATGCAGGGTACTTTTCAGTCACTCGGAAGAGAAGGAATTCTTGCAGCAGCCTAAATTGGCGAATAGGGGCTGGGGAGATCTCACCATCCACGATATCAACAACCACATGGTCAAAGAAGGGTTACTGCTAGGGTTACTGCTATGTTAAGTCTAGTCAATTTCGTTTCTATTCATAGTTGGTTGGATTGATTGGTTTAGCATATGGTATAGAAAACATGGAAAACAGTGGATAACAGTAGTGTAAAATATTGTATATAAAAAGACCAAATAATGCTATGGTACATGTATGATGAAATATGTAGTCCATTATCTAAGGTAGGAAGAATTGAAGAAGTTATATATAAGTTAAAGGTTACATTTTGAAATACATCAATTATACAATAGCAGAGTTGGAAGGGACCTTGGAGGTCTTCTAGTCCAACCCCTTGCCTAGGCAGGAAACTCTATACCGTTTCAGACAAATGGCTATCCAACATCTTCTTAAAGACTTCCAGTGTTGGGGCATTCACAACTTCTGGAGGCAAGCTGTTCCATTGATTAATTGTTCTAACTGTCAGGAAATTTCTCCTCAGTTCTAAGTTGCTTCTCAATGGGTTTCCACCCATTGCTTCTTGTTCTACCCTCAGGTGCCTTGGAGAATAGTTTGACTGCCTCTTCTTTGTGGCAACCCCTGAGATTCATAAGAATAGAATGTGTTCTATATATTAATATCTACTATAATATCTATTCATGGTATCTGATGTTAAACAACAAACCAGTAAAACAAAAGGCAAGGATCCTGTACAAGTTACAGTCATATCCTACATTATTCCCACCTTCCTCCAGAATTCATGTGGATACCTATGGTAGATTTATTATTTTAATGAGATTTCCTTTTAATATTACCACTGTGATTGACATCTTTATCTGAAACAACCAGAAGCTCTCCATATCTCATATATAATTTTATGTTCTCAATGTTGAAATTACTTTCTTAGAAATCATTTTTTTACCCTGATAGATAGTCATTCAGGGGTCTTGTGTAGATACAAGAGGGAAACAAGTAGACTGTTAGTTTTTCCAAACTCTAATCAGATGTTTTAGAGATTAAGGGAGAACTGAATGAGTGAGGGGTAGTGGTGGAAGCAGAGCCACATTTACCCTTCCCTGCCTTCCCCCTTTCTTCCACCTCATTTCCAGCATCATGTAACGAGTTTGACAAATGATGATGTGTAGAAAAAGTGTATTTGGGTCTCAGACCATTAGCACATTATCACGAGAAAAGCAGAAACCCTGGATGGTATCACTGGAGACCCATTCAAAATTCTTTGAATGTGAGGCATAGATGAAGGTCCATCTCCACAGTAACTGTGGCATGAATCGGAGCTAAAAACCCAGAGAGGCCCAGGTGAAGATACCAAGAATTGCATGAGAAACGGTCAGAAACAAACCCATTCTGCAAAAGGAAAGAAGGGCTGCTATTTCTCTCTGGGGACCTGGATACTGAATGATTTAATGGCTACCTGTAGGAAATGCCTTTTGGTTTATTGCTTTCTTTCCGTTTTATGAGAGAGAAGTGAGATGCTGATTCTTCCCCATTTCCACCTTGCTTTCCCAACTCAGTGGGCTTCGCTCAGCCACAGCTTGAGTCCTGTCATCTTGCAAGAGATACTTCCAAAGCCACCTTGTCTGCAAATTAAACTATTGCAGGTTGATTGACCATGCACTGGATAAAAGAAAACAATTTCTACATGCTCCTTTGAAAGTTTACTGTAAATTACAGTTCATCTTTCAGTTTAGGATAAGGTTCTAGAAATAAATGTCTCAAAACTTCACTTTTGTATGTGAAGTTACTGTGTGACTGTGTTACTATAAAGCATAGCCAATACTGCACATTCAATATATATATAAAGGCAATCTAATAACTGCAATGCAAAATAGAGCAGATTATAT